>NC_069501.1:672696356-672996356 GCF_027579735.1 Bombina bombina | reverse complement strand
ATATATAATATAGGTAATTAAAACCAAGCTCACCAGTATGCCAACGCGTTTCGGCCTAGACTAGGCCTTTCTCAAGACTATACTCACTATAAGACTATACTCACTTGGTTTTAATTACCTATATTACCTATATTATATATCATATACAGTGTTGCACTATTTGTTTCTCTTTTGTTCCCTTTTAGGTATTTTATCGATGTATTTGTTTGTTATGGATCTTACCAAGGATTTTTAACATCTGAATTAAGGATTTGTTTTCACTAGATTTTTAGTGCGTTCTAATATTATCACTGATTTTTTATTTTTGTCTTTTGATATTTTTGTCTTTTGATTTTTGACCATTGTTTATCATTTGAACTCAAGTTTTCCACGTGGATTTTTTCACAAGTTATTTTTATTCTTATTTTTATACACCTCACGGATTTACAATTTTTTAATTTAGAAGCTGAACCACAATAATCTGACCCACTCAACGTTTACATTTTACTATTATTGACTTCACGTTATATCTCTACACGTCACCCCGAAGAAACAACACTAGTTGATTCGTGTGAGATTCTGCAGTATGTAAAGACTGAGCTAGTACCAAGATATCGTCCAAAAAAGGAAACACCGCAATACCCTGTTCTCTGATTACAGATAATAGGGCACCCAGAACCTTTGAAAAGATTCTTGGAGCTGTTGCTAGGCCAAATGGAAGAGCAACAAATTGGTAATGCTTGTCTAGAAAAGAGAATCTCAGAAACTGATAGTGTTCTGGATGAATCGGAATATGAAGGTATGCATCCTGCAAGTCTATTGTGGACATATAATGTCCTTGCTGAACAAAAAGGCAGAATAGTCCTTATAGTCACCATCTTGAAAGTTGGTACTCTTACATAACGATTCAAAATTTTCAGATCCAGAACTGGTCTGAACAAAATTTCTTTCTTTGGTACAATGAATAGGTTTGAATAAAACCCCAAACCTTGTTCCTGAAGAGGAACTGGCATGATTACCCCTGAAGACTCCAGGTCTGAAACACACTTCAGAAAAGCCTGAGCTTTTACTGGATTTACAGGAATGTGTGAGAGAAAAAATCTTCTCACAGGAGGTCTTACTTTGAATCCTATTCGATACCCTTGAGAGACAATGCTCTGAATCCAATGATTTTGGACAGATTTTATCCAAAAATCCTTGAAAAACCTTAATCTGCCCCCTACCAGCTGAGCTGGAATGAGGGCGGCACCTTCATGCGGATTTAGGGGCAGACTTTGGTTTCCTAAATGGCTTGGATTTATTCCAATTTGAGGAAGGCTTCCAACTGGAAGCAGATTCATTGGGAGGAGGATTGAGTTTTTGTTCCTTATTCTGACGAAAGGAACGAAAACGGTTAGAAGCCTTAGATTTACCCTTAGGTTTTTTATCCTGAGGCAAAAAAACTCCTTTTCCTCCAGTGATAGTTGAAATAATAGAATCCAACTGAGAACCAAATAAATTATTACCTTGGAAAGAAAGAGATAGTAATCTAGATTTAGATGTCATATCAGCATTCCAAGATTTAAGCCACAAAGCTCTTCTAGCTAATACAGCTAAAGACATGGATCTAACATCAATTTTGATAATATCAAAAATGGCATCACAAATAAAATGATTAGCATGTTGCAGTAAGCGAACAATGCTATATATGTCAGAATCCAATTCATGTTGCGCTAAATTTTCCAACCAGAAAGTTGATGCAGCCGCAACATCACCCAAAGAAATAGCAGGTCTGAGAAGATGACCTGAATATAAATAGGCCTTCCTTAGATAAGATTCAAGCTTCCTATCTAAAGGATCCTTAAAGGAAGTGCTATCTTCCATAGGAATAGTGGTATGTTTAGCAAGAGTAGAAATAGCCCCATCAACTTTGGGGATCTTTTCCCAAAACTCTATAGATTTTGCTGGTAAAGGATACAATCTCTTAAACCTTGAAGAAGGAACAAAGGAAGTACCTGGCTTATTCCATTCCCTAGTAATCATATCAGAAATAGCCTCAGGAATGGGAAAAACCCCTGGGAAAACCACAGGAGGTTTAAAAACAGCATTTAAACGTTTATTAGACTGAACGTCAATAGGACTGGTTACCTCAATATCCAAAGTAATTAACACTTCTTTTAATAAAGAACGCATATACTCTATTTTAAATAAATAAGTAGATTTGTCAGTGTCAATATCTGAGGAAGGATCTTCTGTTTCAGATAGATCCTCAGCAGAAGAGGATGAATTATTATGTTGTTGGTCATTTGAAATTTCATCAGCTAAATGAGAAGTTTTAAAAGACCTTTTACGTTTATTAGAAAGTGGAAATGCAGACAAAGCCTTCATAATAGATTCAGAAACAAATTCTTTAAAATTTACAGGTATATCATGCACATTAGAAGTTGAAGGAACTGCAACTGGCAATGTACTATTACTGATAGAAACACTATCTGCATGTAAAAGTTTATCATGACAACTATTACAAATGACATTCGGTGGAATAATTTCTACAATTTTGCAACAAATGCACTTAGCTTTGGTAGAACCGATGTCAGGCAGCAATGTTCCAGCAGATACTTCAGAGACAGGATCGGATTGGGACATCTTGCTCAATGTAAAAGAAAAAACAACATATAAAGCAAAATTATCTATTTCCTTAAATGACAGTTTCAGGAATAGGAAAAAATGCAAAAAGCATAGGCCTCTTGATAGAGAAGAAAGCAGGAGGCAAACATGAATGGGGTATTGAAATAATGAAAAAAATTTGGCGCCAAGTATGACGCACAACGTAACGTAAACTTTTTTGGCGCCAAAAATGACCGGAAATGACACATTTGCGTCACTAATGACGCCACTGTGTGAAAGGTCTCAACGTCACGTATGACGCTGGAAATGACGAAGTTGCGTCAAATACGTAATTTCCCGCGCCAAAAATGACGCAATAAAGTCTAACATTTGACGCACCCGCGGGCCTAATACCCGCAAATGCAAAAGTAGTCAAAATTGAAAAAGACTAAACCCCAGGTAAGAAACAAATTTCTTAAAGTGTTTATATTCCCAAATATGAAACTGACAGTCTGCAGAAGGAAATACATGAACCTGACTCATGGCAAATATAAGTACAATACATATATTTAGAACTTTATATAATTTGCATAAAGTGCCAAACCATAGCTGAGAGTGTCTTAAGTAATAAAAACATACTTACCAAAAGACACCCATCCACATATAGCAGATAGCCAAACCAGTACTAAAACAGTTCTTTAGTAGAGGTAATGGTAAATTTGAGAGTATATCGTAAATCTGAAAAGGGAGGTAGGAGATGAATCTCTACGACCGATAACAGAGAACCCATGAAAAAGACCCCCGTTAGGGAAATCATCGTAATCAATAGGTAATACTCCCTTCACGTCCCTCTGACATTCGCTGTACTCTGAGAGGAATCGGGCTTCAACAATGCTGAGAAGCGCATATCAACGTAGAAATCTTAGCACAAACTTATTTCACCACCTCCATAGGAGGCAAAGTTTGTAAAACTGAATTGTGGGTGTGGTGAGGTGTGTATTTATAGGCATTTTGAGGTTTGAGAAACTTTGCCCCTCCTGGTAGGATTGTATATCCCATATGTCACTAGCTCATGGACTCTTGCCAATTACATGAAAGAAATAGAGAGCGTTGTAAAGCTGGGCCCTCCGGATGTGGCTGGTGGTCTGTTTCAGCACTGTTTCTTGATACCTGAATCTTGGTGCTGACCGAGTGGTTACTAAATCCATGAAATTTTATTTTACACACAGAGATGACTATATACATGGTGCTTTGAAGACTTGGCTATAGTGTTATGTGGGCTTGAGAGTGAGAGAACCATTTAGTCACTGTTTCATTGGGGGTCCTATTAGAACCTTGCAACATGTGGTAATTTCACAGCATAATATATTAACAGACATTATCTCAACAAAGAAATGCAGGCAAGTGTCAAGAAACAATGTTATTTACTTTGCTTCTTTTTGGCCAATAGATGATGTGCAGGAAGCAGCCAGTGATTGCTTATGTGAAAATTATGTAATTTCTGGGACATGCTGAAAAGGGAGGATTATGTAGCAGGCACATAAGGAAATTAGCTCTAACGTTTAATTTAACTAGTTTTCTGCTATGATTTACTTTACATTCCTAATTGACTGAGGAGGCAGATGAAGTCTCAGTCCCATGCAGACTCATTCACTATGGGAATAAATTGCTCTTTTTCAAAATACACCACTCACAATATATAATCAGTAAAATACATGCAATTAATATGTTGATTTTTTTTATTAATAGAATTACTCCCTGCCTTGCAGGTGTGAGATTCAAACCAGGAATAAAAAAAAAAGTCTGCAAAGAAATTCAATTTACAATTGAATGAGATTTTTATTAGCTTGATTTGTCAAGGAAACTAGATTTAAACTGTCAAAAATTATTTAGAGTCTCCAATCATCTGGATAATAATTAGGTCGAATTCTATGATCCAGATCTCAGTATCATATAAATGTCTTATTTATTGCATATCCAAAAGATGTGATTAATTTTTAAAAGGCTGGCTAAGTCCTCACATAGCTGTTAGAGTTGATCACTACAAGTATACCATGACCTTTTCTGCTGTGCCCAATGTCGCTGTGTACCCACTGCTCTCTTGCCTTTTTACACAAGATTCATCTAATGTGACATAAAGTATGGGAATTGTTTAAAGCTGTGACACCTTGTGTTGTTTATAAGGGTACACCTTTAAATCTTGACAAGAGTTTTTTAGCAGAGCAATGACATTTTCCAGACTTACTGAGGTTTATCCTGTGACTTGGTTATTAATTTGACTTTTAGAACACTTCATATTGTGTTAAAATTTGCACACCCTTATTTATAACTATAGCTGATAAATTATGCCTCATTAATGTGTACAATTTTTTTTCTTTTATCTTGCTTTGACTGTCATAACATTCTGAACACCCTTCCCCAATATGCCAAGAGGTAAGGCTGGGATTTAAGGCTTAGCTTATTTTATGTAGCTCATATAGGTACTAAGTAAGCACCCAGTACAATGACAGTCTGTCTGACACCCATAACCTGAGCCTATTTGTTAATAATACTGATTGCATTGCAATCGTTGCTGGGTTTGCTTCGTTGTTTTCTAGGCCTAGGGTCTTAGTTAATTATTGGTGTTTTTTACACTACACCACCAGGGTTGGGCTATGTGGGGCAGCCGGAAGTGCAAAATCTGCAAATACTGTACATGCTGCACTGCAAAGCTTACGTTAACCCAGCATCTGCATTCTGCCACTGAGAAAAGAAAGGACAGAACAATGTGTACACGCCTGCCAACCTGTGCAAAATATATAATGTTGTACAAAAATATTGTGGCAGGTGCAAACCCAATCAATTAAAGACTAATGCATAGTGCAGTTTACACTATTGGGCTATGTAGCTAGATGATTCCTACTACCATAACTGGGTTAATAAATAGTTGAATGACCACACATTATAAATATATATAAAAAAGCCTGTCTTAAACCTTTCTTCTGTGATAAAATTGAATTGATCAGTGATTTATCTGCAAGACTTGCAGAGACATCACTGAGCAATTAAATTTTAAAACAGATTCCAGAAATAATGTTTAAGACACTAAGACAGGCTTTAAATTTATTTATTTTGATTTGCACAGGTTGGCAGGTGTGTACACATTGCTCTGGCCTTTCTTTTCTCCGTAGCAGATGGGTTAACTTAAGCTTTGCAGTTTGCACAGTCCAGTGCAAGATCCTTTATTTAGTGAGTAATATAATGCAGGAGGTTAAAATATTGGAGCTGTATTTGAGATATATGCATTACTTTTACTACATGATTTTATCTGCTGGTATTGGGTTAGGCAGTGGCACCTTTTAAACTTTATATAGCAATCCTTTGTTAGGTTAAAAGTTAGGCAAGGGCAGTTTGTGTGTGCTCCATTGAGCAGGGCTGCATGCAATGTCTTTTTCAGCTTCTTAAACTCATAATAGGAAACTAGGAGTGCATTTGTGGCACCTCTTAGTATGGTAAATTATTTTTCTTTTTACAACACAGTAGTGAGTATAGAAGAGATTGTGTATCATTCTAATTGCTTATTAACTGGCACTGTGCAGAGTGTTTGTATGTGCATGTAGTGTGTGTGTCAGTGAGCAGATTAGGTGTGCTTTTACTTTATTCTCCAGGTAATTAACACATTTCAGATGAGCAGGTGCTTAAGTGCAGTGTTTCTCAACCACGGTCCTCAAGTACCCAAACAGGCCAGGTTTTCATTATAGCTGACTCGGTGCACAGGTGAAGTAATCAGCTGATCAGTAACACAGTGGTTACTAACTTGCTCTCACCCATCAGCTGATTATTTCACCTGTGCACTGGTTCACCAATAATTAAAACCTGCCCGGTTGGGGGTACTCCGGTGTATCATATCTAGTGCCTCATCAGCCTCTGACCTCACTGCACGTCACCTTTAATGACCATAAGGTCATCTTTGTATTTTTATTTGTTTGCACTTGATCATGTATGCAACTAATTTGAATATTATTAGGAGTGAGTTTATTAACAGGCATAGATCCTCATGGATCACTATGGTGGCCAATTTTCGCTATCTATGCGAAGCCACCCTCTAGTGGAGGTGTTGCTGTGTTAAGAATATAATAGATTATTCATTTGTTTGCTCCTGCTTTGTCGTAATTGTGTTTAGGTCCACAAAGCAACCATTGCTCTTAAGTACTTCCAGATGGTTAATTTGTCTATATAATGTTTATCTGGATGCTCTGCCTATGACGTATAAGCACGATTGGAAAAGCACTGAGATATACCATCTCTATATGGTGGGTTCTTTGAATGATGTATTTATAAAATAAATACGATGTACTGAAATCCCTGTCTTGTGTGTAGTAACTTATTTAGTTTCTACATTTTCTTCCTTTAATAAAGTTTACATCTCATATCTTTGACCCTTGTAACTTTTTTATGCAATTTTTTTTCCAATAATTTTTTTTAGACAGTGTTAATGGGTGTAACTGCTACTTTTTTTAATGCGTTTTGTGCAACTTTTTAATTGAGCGTAAGTTAACCAGAGCTCTGAAATCGTGCTATCCTGATGTGCATTAAATTATTAAATTTAATTGCACTCAAGCGAATGCATTTACTTGCAACTTTTAATACGTGCGCTATTTCAGACGCACGCAAAGAGCCAATATAAACCCATTAGCGCTTGTGCGCAACGGTTAGCGTGCCACTCATAATCTAGCCCTTTGTTAGCAAATGCTGCATAGTATTGCAAAATTGGCTGATTTAAACTGCTCAGGCCAATTAGAGATAGATATCAAAGAGAAGGTAAAAGGAAAAAAAGGGAATGCGAAGGGGAGAAGGATTAAAAAGGAAGAAGTAGGGAAGGGAAAGGACCAAAGAGGGGAAAAGGAAAAAACACACATACACACATTATATATATATATATATATATATATATATATATATACACACACACACACACACACATATATATATATATATATATATATATATACACTCACATACGTATATATACATACACACACAGACATATTATGCTAACTTTGGACCAATCACCTATCACTAGGACTCTACGAATCACAAAGAAGCGTATTAGAGCACTCACACATATTTCTCACTCAATATTTGATCTGTTTTTCTTTTTTTTTTGTACTATTTCTATTTCACTACCCTTAAAAAGGAAAATATCACTCCCATCACTTTATGCACATGGAAAAATTTGTTACACACACTAAAATACACTCTCCCCCTATGCCTGTCAAAACTAGGGGGGGGGGGGAAATCGTCTTTCTGAGACATGTGCTGAGATTCCAAATGAAGCTTTAATCCCTATAAAAGATCTGAAACCATTAGTTGCACAATTATCTGACCTTTTCTTACCGCAGTTTGACTTAGTTAAAAGTCAAATTTCTGCTCTAAACACTGAAATACGACAATTTGCTAATAGACTTAATGAAGTCGAAGACAGAATTTCAGAGACAGACTTAACCTACAAGAACAGTCTTTGACCTCACAAGAGAAAAATATTAAAATCTTACAAGATAAAATCGAAGGCTTAGAAAATCGCTCCAGACGCAACCATTTAAAAATCATTGGCCTTCCAGAAAATATAGAATTCTTAGACCTTCATTTTGCTGCCACAGTTTTACCTAAAGCTCTTATGATCCAACAGCAGAATCTCCCACTAGCAGTAGAGAGGGCACATAGATTAGGTAACCCAAAAATACAATCTACCGGTTATAAAACGTCTACACCCATCTTGATTAGGTTCTTAAACTACCAAGACAAAATGAATATGATAAGATTATACAGGAAAAAGACGAATTTATTGATAGGTGAACATAAGGTTTTGCTTTTTTAGGACTTTTCTGTGAAGGTATCATTGAAAAGAAAAACTATGGCACCATATTGTACAAAACTGATTAACATAGGTACAAAAGCTAGGCTTATCTACCTTGTTAAAATCATCATTAACGAAGATGATGCCATCATTACATTAGCTAAAGTTGATGAGGTGAAGGAATATTTCCAACAAAGAAATATTTCCCTTGTCTAATATAGATAGGGGGTAATAATATGTGTTGTTTATATATGCATCTTTATCTGGTTACAATGCACTCAGAATATATTAGGATAGTGGACTGTCTGGTTGTGATGTTTTTAATGTTCTTCTTCTTTTTTTTCCCTCTCCTACCTCCTTTTGCGCCCCCCCCCCCACTCCCTTTATTCACTGGAAAAATAAAGATAAGTATACCTATTTACTTTTTTCTAATAAATTAACAATGTTATTAAGTACCTCTATTGGAATGTAGGAGGTATCACCTCCCCAATTAAAAGAAAACTGATTTTAAAACAACGTGGGAAATATAACCCAGACATAGTTTTTATTCAAGAAACGCACCTTAGAAACAAGGAAATAGTTCAACTAAAATCCAAATGGGTCGGGGAAGTAGTTGCCTCCTCATGTGCGCACAGGAAAGAGGCGTAGCAATCCTATTTAACAAAAATCTTAGTTATAATATCTTAAACACTGAAATAGATTCAGATGATAGATATTAGTAGAATTAGAAATCCAGGGTTTTAAATTTATACTATATAACATATATGGACCTAATAAAGTAGAAAAAGAGTTTTAGTATAAAGTTATCCTCCATCTTTCCAAATATATTGGACAAAATATAATAGTAGCGGAGGACTTTAACATGATTCCCTTCCCAGCCCTAGACAGAATTGGCCAAAAAGACCTAGGATATGTGACCCAAAAAACTAAAATCTGTAAACAACTCTCTAAAGACTTAAAATTGCATGATATTTGGCGAATCCAACACCCGGATGCCAAGGAATACACCTGTGAGTCCAAATCATTTAGATATTTCTCCTGAATTGATTATTTCCTAATTTCAGAGTCTATCTTCTTTCAAGAGACTAAAACCGAAATTAACGACATATTATCTCCGACCATGCTATTAATTTTGTTACAAATCCCAAATAAAATAGTTATGCCTGGACAAACATCTAATTTCCCCCCCCCCCTAAATTTTTAATAAATAATGTGCAATTCCAAAACTGGTTAACCCAGAAATGGAGAGAATATAAAAAATATAATGATGCTTATTACGAAAAATCTGAAATATTCTGGGAAACAGCCAAAGCCTATCTCAGAGGAGAAATCAAAGCTTACATAGTAAAACAGAAGAAGAAAGCTAGAGCACGAGAGCTACAACTTGCAAATCAAGTCAGAAAGCTTATAGGATCTATATAGCCTCACTGAATAGTATACTGTGGAATAAATATATTACCTCAAGACAAGAGAGAGATCTTTTTTTAAATAAATGCAAGATATAGAGGTCAAGTCGGTAAATCGGCAAAATACTTAGCTAGTCTAGACAAAGCGAGGAAAAAAATCTAATATCATCGAAAAAATTATAGAAAACAATAAAACCCATACAGACCTGATGAGTATTAAAAATTCCTTTTTTGAATACTATAAGAAGATAAATACAGCAAAAGAAGTAGATGCTGTGAATAAAACCCAATTTTGGAATATGGTAAAACCCCCTAATATTACACCAGACCTTTTAGAAGATTTAAACAGTCCAATAACAATAAAAGAAATCGAAGACGCTATTGACGCAGCCAAAGCAAATAAAGCGCCGGGCACAGACCAGATCCCAGCAGAGTTTTTTAAAATATTGAGGCCTAGATTTGGAGTTCGGCGGTAAAAGGGCTGTTAACGCTCCGCGGGCTTTTTTCTGGCCGCACCATAAAATTAACTCTGGTATCGAGAGTTCAAACAAATGCTGCGTTAGGCTCCAAAAAAGGAGCGTAGAGCATTTTTACCGCAAATACAACTCTCGATACCAGAGTTGCTTACGGACGCGGCCGGCCTCAAAAACGTGCTCGTGCACGATTCCCCCATAGGAAACAATGGGGCTGTTTGAGCTGAAAAAAAACCTAACACCTGCAAAAAAGCAGCGTTCAGCTCCTAACGCAGCCCCATTGTTTCCTATGGGGAAACACTTCCTACGTCTGCACCTAACACTCTAACATGTACCCCGAGTCTAAACACCCCTAGCCTTACACTTATTAACCCCTAATCTGCCGCCCCCGCTATCGCTGACCCCTGCATATTTTTTTAAACCCCTAATCTGCCGCTCCGTAAACCGCCGCCACCTACGTTATCCCTATGTACCCCTAATCTGCTACCCCTAACATCGCCGACCCCTATATTATATTTATTAACCCCTAACCTGCCCCCCACAACGTCGCCGACACCTGCCTACACTTATTAACAAGATGAGGAAAAAGGAGGCTGAGTCCTGGAGTCAATTTAGTAAGAGTTTATTATGGAGCAGACTTCAGCATATCAGGTGAGCTCCTATCTTACGCGTTTCGCGCATGGGCACATGCGCTTCATCAGAGAATTCAGTCTCTGCCGGCCAGGATCCATATGAAGGTGTAGTGGACCAATCAGTTTGATTCGGATAATTGGCCATTAAAAAACAGGTGTGTTACAAAAGTGATGGAAAAACACCCTCAATATGATCACATAGATCCTGGTCGGCATGAGACAGACAGAACAGATTATTTATAAACAATTGTCAATGTGAGTAATACTTGCTTATGCTCAATATTTCAGACACAAAAGTATTAGCATTTAAATAAAAACAATCTTAACAGGGGTCTCTATGGGAAAACCATATAGAGTATGCTAAATTAATGTTAAGCATTGGTTATGATTTCACTTTCAATGTCAATGACAACTTATGCTATAATGATGCAACAAAATTATTTAGCAAATTTTAGATTGAGTGGGGCCCCTTGATCTGAAATAATGCTATGTCAATACTATACTAAACACGACATTGTATGGGCCTCCAAGAGTCCTCTCAGTGTGTATAAAGCATCAATTAGTTAAAACCTTAATAACATTCTATAAACCCTATGTATATTCTAATGTGTGAATACTACGTTTTAAATCTATAAGGAGGGGGGAATGTGTATGCCTCTCTGTGTTGGATGTCCTCTAAGAAACATTTGGCTGTTAAATAGACTTCGCTCTATTTAGTGAATGAGTATATGAACCTTAATGTTCTAGTCCTCTCTAAGATAATTGTATATACAATAGAGGGGGAGGGTGGCTCAAATGATTCTAGATCTTATGGAGAGCTGGAATATGTTATATACCTAGCCAGCTCTAAGATGGCACTCTAGAGAGAGGGGGGGGGGGGAGGGTTAATAACTAATGGATTGGCATAGTAAAATCATAAGTGTATAAAACTTGAGGCTAACCTTGCTTTTTTCATGAATGTTCTAGGAGGGACTCGTCTGACTTGGTTAGGATAGCATTCGACTAGTTATATTCCATGGTGGGTGTGTTATAGATGTTGGTTGGACTCTTTGTCTTTCTTATCTCTTATGTTTTCATATGTTTGAGGATTTTAAAGTTGGAGAGAGACACTAACAGAATAGAAAAAATCCTACTGTTTTATGTATAGGGTCAGAAAACTCTAAAGGATTATAAAGTATTTTTATCAAGAATCAGAGTGGAGTAAGTCCTGTTTATTCTATATATATGTTTACATCATATCTTTTGTTCATGCCCTGGGGTACCCTAGTTTGTAACATGAAAATCCAATATACTTCTCTTTTGGAGAGTGTTTTGTTTCTGTCACCTACCTACACTTATTAACCCCTAATCTGCCGAGCGGACCTGAGCGCTACTATAATAAATGTATTAACCCCTAATCCGCCTCACTAACCCTATCATAAATAGTATTAACCCCTAATCTGCCCTCCCTAACATCGCCGACACCTAACTTCAATTATTAACCCCTAATCTTCCGATCGGAGCTCACCGCTATTCTAATAAATGGATTAACCCCTAAAGCTAAGTCTAACCCTAACACTAACACCCCCCTAAGTTAAATATAATATGTATCTAACGAAATAAATTAACTCTTATTAAATAACTTATTTCTATTTAAAGCTAAATACTTACCTGTAAAATAAATCCTAATATAGCTACAATATAAATTATAATTATATTATAGCTATTTTAGGATTAATATTTATTTTACAGGTAACTTTGTATTTATTTTAACCAGGTACAATAACTATTAAATAGTTAAGAACTATTTAATAGTTACCTAGTTAAAATAATAACAAATTTACCTGTAAAATAAATCCTAACCTAAGTTATAATTAAACCTAACACTACCCTATCAATAAAATAATTAAATAAACTACCTACAATTACCTACAATTAACCTAACACTACACTATCAATAAATTAATTAAACACAATTCCTACAAATAAATACAATTAAATAAACTAGCTAAAGTACAAAAAATAAAAAAGAACTAAGTTACAGAAAATAAAAAAATATTTACAAACATAAGAAAAATATTACAACAATTTTAAACTAATTACACCTACTCTAAGCCCCCTAATAAAATAACAAAGCCCCCCAAAATAAAAAATTCCCTACCCTATTCTAAATTAAAAAAGTTACAAGCTCTTTTACCTTAAATTAAAAGAGAGAAGCGCTCAACCTGGAAACGAACAATAGCATAATAGCTTGTTCTATGGCTAGTTACCACCCAAGAAGCAGCCTCTTTTTGCTCAACATGTGCCTTTCACAAAGAAAAACTTTCCTGAAGCATATCAGTCTGATCCTGACTTCACAGTACAGTCCAGCACCGAAATACCAGGCAATTCTTCTCTGAACGGGAGAAACAGCAAAACCCCAGACGTACGTTTCGGCCTATTGTGGGCCTCGTCAGTGAGGTGCAGCCATATCCCCCTAGGCACACTGAGCAACGGGTCCACGTCTGGATTCCCGCATCACACTTAGGGAGACTTCCCAAAATGTCATAATTTGCATAAATTAAAAGAGAGAAGCGCTCAACCTGGAAACGAACAATAGCATAATAGCTTGTTCTATGGCTAGTTACCACCCAAGAAGCAGCCTCTTTTTGCTCAACATGTGCCTTTCACAAAGAAAAACTTTCCTGAAGCATATCAGTCTGATCCTGACTTCACAGTACAGTCCAGCACCGAAATACCAGGCAATTCTTCTCTGAACGGGAGAAACAGCAAAACCCCAGACGTACGTTTCGGCCTATTGTGGGCCTCGTCAGTGAGGTGCAGCCATATCCCCCTAGGCACACTGAGCAACGGGTCCACGTCTGGATTCCCGCATCACACTTAGGGAGACTTCCCAAAATGTCATAATTTGCATAAATTAAAAGAGAGAAGCGCTCAACCTGGAAACGAACAATAGCATAATAGCTTGTTCTATGGCTAGTTACCACCCAAGAAGCAGCCTCTTTTTGCTCAACATGTGCCTTTCACAAAGAAAAACTTTCCTGAAGCATATCAGTCTGATCCTGACTTCACAGTACAGTCCAGCACCGAAATACCAGGCAATTCTTCTCTGAACGGGAGAAACAGCAAAACCCCAGACGTACGTTTCGGCCTATTGTGGGCCTCGTCAGTGAGGTGCAGCCATATCCCCCTAGGCACACTGAGCAACGGGTCCACGTCTGGATTCCCGCATCACACTTAGGGAGACTTCCCAAAATGTCATAATTTGCATAAATTAAAAGAGAGAAGCGCTCAACCTGGAAACGAACAATAGCATAATAGCTTGTTCTATGGCTAGTTACCACCCAAGAAGCAGCCTCTTTTTGCTCAACATGTGCCTTTCACAAAGAAAAACTTTCCTGAAGCATATCAAAAAGTTACAAGCTCTTTTACCTTACCAGCCCTGAACAGGGCCCTTTGCGGGGCATGCCCCAAGGATTTCAGCTCTTTTGCCTGTAAAAAAAAACATACAATACCCCCCCCCAACATTACAACCCACCACCCACATACCCCTAATCTAACCCAAACCCCCCTTAAATAAACCTAACACTAAGCCCCTGAAGATCTTCCTACCTTGTCTTCACCATCCAGGTATCACCGATCCGTCCTGGCTCCAAGATCTTCATCCAACCCAAGCGGGGGTTGGCGATCCATAATCCGGTCCAGAAGAGGCTCCAAAGTCTTCCTCCTATCCGGCAAGAAGAGGACATCCGGACCGGCAAACATCTTCTCCAAGCGGCATCTTCGATCTTCTTCCATCCGGAGCGAAGCGGCAGGATCCTGAAGACATCCAGCGCGGAACATCCATCCGGACCGACGACTGAACGACGAATGACTGTTCCTTTAAGGGACGTCATCCAAGATGGCGTCCCTCGAATTCCGATTGGCTGATAGGATTCTATCAGCCAATCGGAATTAAGGTAGGAATTTTCTGATTGGCTGATGGAATCAGCCAATCAGAATCTAGTTCAATCCGATTGGCCGATCCAATCAGCCAATCAGATTGAGCTCGCATTCTATTGGCTGATCGGAACAGCCAATAGAATGCGAGCTCAATCTGATTGGCTGATTGGATCAGCCAATCGGATTGAACTTGATTCTGATTGGCTGATTCCATCAGCCAATCAGAAAATTCCTACCTTAATTCCGATTGGCTGATAGAATCCTATCAGCCAATCGGAATTCGAGGGACGCCATCTTGGATGACGTCCCTTAAAGGAACAGTCATTCGTCGTTCAGTCGTCGGTCCGGATGGATGTTCCGCGCTGGATGTCTTCAGGATCCTGCCGCTTCGCTCCGGATGGAAGAAGATCGAAGATGCCGCTTGGAGAAGATGTTTGCCGGTCCGGATGTCCTCTTCTTGCCGGATAGGAGGAAGACTTTGGAGCCTCTTCTGGACCGGATTATGGATCGCCAACCCCCGCTTGGGTTGGATGAAGATCTTGGAGCCAGGACGGATCGGTGATACCTGGATGGTGAAGACAAGGTAGGAAGATCTTCAGGGGCTTAGTGTTAGGTTTATTTAAGGGGGGTTTGGGTTAGATTAGGGGTATGTGGGTGGTGGGTTGTAATGTTGGGGGGGGGGGTATTGTATGTTTTTTTTTACAGGCAAAAGAGCTGAAATCCTTGGGGCATGCCCCGCAAAGGGCCCTGTTCAGGGCTGGTAAGGTAAAAGAGCTTGTAACTTTTTTAATTTAGAATAGGGTAGGGAATTTTTTATTTTGGGGGGCTTTGTTATTTTATTAGGGGGCTTAGAGTAGGTGCAATTAGTTTAAAATTGTTGTAATATTTTTCTTATGTTTGTAAATATTTTTTTATTTTCTGTAACTTAGTTCTTTTTTATTTTTTGTACTTTAGCTAGTTTATTTAATTGTATTTATTTGTAGGAATTGTGTTTAATTAATTTATTGATAGTGTAGTGTTAGGTTAATTGTAGGTAATTGTAGGTAGTTTATTTAATTATTTTATTGATAGGGTAGTGTTAGGTTTAATTATAACTTAGGTTAGGATTTATTTTACAGGTAAATTTGTTATTATTTTAACTAGGTAACTATTAAATAGTTCTTAACTATTTAATAGCTATTGTACCTGGTTAAAATAATTACAAAGTTGCCTGTAAAAACAGAATTTATGTTTACCTGATAAATTTCTTTCTCCAACGGTGTGTCCGGTCCACGGCGTCATCCTTACTTGTGGGATATTCTCTTCCCCAACAGGAAATGGCAAAGAGCCCAGCAAAGCTGGTCACATGATCCCTCCTAGGCTCCGCCTACCCCAGTCATTCGACCGACGTTAAGGAGGAATATTTGCATAGGAGAAACCATATGGTACCGTGGTGACTGTAGTTAAAGAAAATAAAATATCAGACCTGATTAAAAAAACCAGGGCGGGCCGTGGACCGGACACACCGTTGGAGAAAGAAATTTATCAGGTAAACATAAATTCTGTTTTCTCCAACATCGGTGTGTCCGGTCCACGGCGTCATCCTTACTTGTGGGAACCAATACCAAAGCTTTAGGACACGGATGAAGGGAGGGAGCAAATCAGGTCACCTAAATGGAAGGCACCACGGCTTGCAAAACCTTTCTCCCAAAAATAGCCTCAGAAGAAGCAAAAGTATCAAACTTGTAAAATTTGGTAAAAGTGTGCAGTGAAGACCAAGTCGCTGCCCTACATATCTGATCAACAGAAGCCTCGTTCTTGAAGGCCCATGTGGAAGCCACAGCCCTAGTGGAATGAGCTGTGATTCTTTCGGGAGGCTGCCGTCCGGCAGTCTCGTAAGCCAATCTGATGATGCTTTTAATCCAAAAAGAGAGAGAGGTAGAAGTTGCTTTTTGACCTCTCCTTTTACCTGAATAAACAACAAACAAGGAAGATGTTTGTCTAAAATCCTTTGTAGCATCTAAATAGAATTTTAGAGCGCGAACAACATCCAAATTGTGTAACAAACGTTCCTTCTTTGAAACTGGTTTTGGACACAGAGAAGGTACGATAATCTCCTGGTTAATGTTTTTGTTAGAAACAACTTTTGGAAGAAAACCAGGTTTAGTACGTAAAACCACCTTATCTGCATGGAACACCAGATAAGGAGGAGAACACTGCAGAGCAGATAATTCTGAGACTCTTCTAGCAGAAGAAATCGCAACTAAAAACAAAACTTTCCAAGATAATAACTTAATATCAACGGAATGTAAGGGTTCAAACGGAACCCCCTGAAGAACTGAAAGAACTAAATTGAGACTCCAAGGAGGAGTCAAGGGTTTGTAAACAGGCTTGATTCTAACCAGAGCCTGAACAAAGGCTTGAACATCTGGCACAGCTGCCAGCTTTTTGTGAAGTAATACCGACAAGGCAGAAATCTGTCCCTTCAGGGAACTTGCAGATAATCCTTTTTCCAATCCTTCTTGAAGGAAGGATAGAATCCTAGGAATCTTAACCTTGTCCCAAGGGAATCCTTTAGATTCACACCAACAGATATATTTTTTCCAAATTTTGTGGTAAATCTTTCTAGTCACAGGCTTTCTGGCCTGAACAAGAGTATCGATAACAGAATCTGAGAATCCTCGCTTCGATAAAATCAAGCGTTCAATCTCCAAGCAGTCAGCTGGAGTGAAACCAGATTCGGATGTTCGAACGGACCCTGAACAAGAAGGTCTCGTCTCAAAGGTAGCTTCCAAGGTGGAGCCGATGACATATTCACCAGATCTGCATACCAAGTCCTGCGTGGCCACGCAGGAGCTATCAAGATCACCGACGCCCTCTCCTGCTTGATCCTGGCTATCAGCCTGGGGATGAGAGGAAATGGCGGGAACACATAAGCTAGTTTGAAGGTCCAAGGTGCTACTAGTGCATCCACTAGAGCCGCCTTGGGATCCCTGGATCTGGCCCCGTAGCAAGGAACTTTGAAGTTCTGACGAGAGGCCATCAGATCCATGTCTGGAATGCCCCACAGGTGAGTGACTTGGGCAAAGATTTCCGGATGGAGTTCCCACTCCCCCGGATGCAATGTCTGCCGACTCAGAAAATCCGCTTCCCAATTTTCCACTCCTGGGATGTGGATAGCAGACAGGTGGCAGGAGTGAGACTCCGCCCAAAGAATAATTTTGGTTACTTCTTCCATCGCTAGGGAACTCCTTGTTCCCCCCTGATGGTTGATGTACGCAACAGTCGTCATGTTGTCTGATTGAAACCGTATGAACCTGGTCCTCGCAAGCTGGGGCCAGGCCTGGAGAGCATTGAATATCGCTCTCAGTTCCAGAATATTTATCGGTAGAAGAGATTCTTCCCGAGACCAAAGACCCTGAGCTTTCAGGGATCCCCAGACCGCGCCCCAGCCTATCAGACTGGCGTCGGTCGTGACAATGACCCACTCTGGTCTGTGGAACATCATCCCTTGAGACAGATTGTCCAGGGACAGCCACCAACGGAGTGAGTCTCTGGTTCTCTGATTTACTTGTATCTTCGGAGACAAGTCTGTATAGTCCCCATTCCACTGACTGAGCATGCACAGTTGTAATGGTCTTAGATGAATGCGCGCAAAAGGAACTATGTCCATCGCCGCCACCATCAACCCGATCACTTCCATGCACTGAGCTATGGAAGGAAGAGGAACGGAATGAAGTATCCGACAAGAGTCCAGAAGCTTTGTTTTTCTGGCCTCTGTTAGAAAGATCCTCATTTCTAAGGAGTCTATAATTGTTCCCAAGAAGGGAACCCTTGTTGACGGGGATAGAGAACTCTTTTCCACGTTCACTTTCCAGCCGTGAGATCTGAGAAAGGCCAGGACAATGTCCGTGTGAGCCTTTGCTTGAGGAAGGGACGACGCTTGAATCAGAATGTCGTCCAGGTAAGGTACTACTGCAATGCCCCTTGGTCTTAGCACCGCTAGAAGGGACCCTAGTACCTTTGTGAAAATCCTTGGAGCAGTGGCTAATCCGAAAGGAAGCGCCACGAACTGGTAATGTTTGTCCAGGAATGCAAACCTTAGGAACCGATGATGTTCCTTGTGGATAGGAATATGTAGATACGCATCCTTTAAATCCACCGTGGTCATGAATTGACCTTCTTGGATGGAAGGAAGGATAGTTCGAATGGTTTCCATCTTGAACGATGGGACCTTGAGAAATTTGTTTAAGATCTTGAGATCTAGGATTGGTCTGAACGTTCCCTCTTTTTTGGGAACTATGAACAGATTGGAGTAGAACCCCATCCCTTGTTCTCTTAATGGAACAGGATGAATCACTCCCATTTTTAACAGGTCTTCTACACAATGTAAGAACGCCTGTCTTTTTATGTGGTCTGAAGACAACTGCGACCTGTGGAACCTCCCCCTTGGGGGAAGTCCCTTGAATTCCAGAAGATAACCCTGGGAGACTATTTCTAGCGCCCAAGGATCCAGAACATCTCTTGCCCAAGCCTGAGCGAAGAGAGAGAGTCTGCCCCCCACCAGATCCGGTCCCGGATCGGGGGCCAATATTTCATGCTGTCTTGGTAGCAGTGGCAGGTTTCTTGGCCTGCTTTCCCTTGTTCCAGCCTTGCATTGGTCTCCAAGCTGGCTTGGCCTGAGAAGTATTACCCTCTTGCTTAGAGGACGTAGCACCTTGGGCTGGTCCGTTTTTACGAAAGGGACGAAAATTAGGTCTATTTTTTGCCTTGAAAGGCCGATCCTGAGGAAGGGCGTGGCCCTTACCCCCAGTGATATCAGAGATAATCTCTTTCAAGTCAGGACCAAACAACGTTTTCCCCTTGAAAGGAATGTTTAGTAGCTTGTTCTTGGAAGACGCATCAGCCGACCAAGATTTCAACCAAAGCGCTCTGCGCGCCACAATAGCAAACCCAGAGTTCTTAGCCGCTAACTTAGCCAATTGCAAAGAGGCGTCTAGAGTGAAAGAATTAGCCAATTTGAGAGCATTGATTCTGTCCATAATCTCCTCATAAGGAGGAGAGTCACTATCGAGCACCTTAAGCAGTTCATCAAACCAGAAATATGCGGCAGTAGTGACAGGGACAATGCATGAAATGGGTTGTAGAAGGTAACCCTGCTGAACAAACATCTTTTTAAGCAAACCTTCTAATTTTTTATCCATAGGATCTTTGAAAGCACAACTATCCTCTATGGGAATAGTGGTGCGTTTGTTTAAAGTAGAAACCGCTCCCTCGACCTTGGGGACTGACTGCCATAAGTCCTTTCTGGGGTCGACCATAGGAAACAATTTTTTAAATATGGGGGGAGGGACGAAAGGAATACCGGGCCTTTCCCATTCTTTATTAACAATGTCCGCCACCCGCTTGGGTATAGGAAAAGCTTCTGGGAGCCCCGGCACCTCTAGGAACTTGTCCATTTTACATAGTTTCTCTGGGATGACTAAATTTTCACAATCATCCAGAGTGGATAATACCTCCTTAAGCAAAATGCGGAGATGTTCCAATTTAAATTTAAATGTAATCACATCAGATTCAGCCTGCTGAGAAATGTTCCCTAAATCAGTAATTTCTCCCTCAGACAAAACCTCCCTGGCCCCCTCAGATTGGGTTAGGGGCCCTTCAGAGATATTAATATCAGCGTCGTCATGCTCTTCAGTAACTAAAACAGAGCAGCCACGTTTACGCTGACAAGGGTTCATTTTGGCTAAAATGTTTTTGACAGAATTATCCATTACAGCCGTTAATTGTTGCATAGTAAGGAGTATTGGCGCGCTAGATGTACTAGGGGCCTCCTGAGTGGGCAAGACTCGTGTAGACGAAGGAGGGAATGATGCAGTACCATGCTTACTCCCCTCACTTGAGGAATCATCTTGGGCATCATTGTCATTATCACATAAATCACATTTATTTAAATGAATAGGAATTCTGGCTTCCCCACATTCAGAACACAGTCTATCTGGTAGTTCAGACATGTTAAACAGGCATAAACTTGATCAGAAAGTACAAAAAACGTTTTAAAATAAAACCGTTACTGTCACTTTAAATTTTAAACTGAACACACTTTATTACTGCAATTGCGAAAAAACATGAAGGAATTGTTCAAAATTCACCAAATTTTCACCACAGCGTCTTAAAGCCTTGAAAATATTGCACACCAATTTTGGAAGCTTTAACCCTTAAAATAACGGAACCGGAGCCGTTTTAAGCTTTAAACCCCTTTACAGTCCCTGGTATCTGCTTTGCTGAGACCCAACCAAACCCAAAGGGGAATACGATACCAAATGACGCCTTCAGAAGTCTTTTATAAGTATCAGAGCTCCTCTCACATGCGACTGCATGCCATGCCTCTCAAAAACAAGTGCGCAACACCGGCGCGAAAATGAGACTCTGCCTATGCTTTGGGAAAGCCCCTAAAGAATAAGGTGTCTAAAACAGTGCCTGCCGATATTATTATATCAAAATACCCAGATAAAATGATTCCTCAAGGCTAAATATGTGTTAATAATCAATCGATTTAGCCCAGAAAAAGTCTACAGTTTAAATAAGCCCTTGTGAAGCCCTTATTTACAATCGTAATAAACATGGCTTACCGGATCCCATAGGGAAAATGACAGCTTCCAGCATTACATCGTCTTGTTAGAATGTGTCATACCTCAAGCAGCAAGGGACTGCAAACTGTTCCCCCAACTGAAGTTAATTGCTCTCAACAGTCCTGTGTGGAACAGCCATGGATTTTAGTTACGGTTGCTAAAATCATTTTCCTCATACAAACAGAATTCTTCATCTCTTTTCTGTTTCTGAGTAAATAGTACGTACCAGCACTATTTGAAAATAACAAACTCTTGATTGAATAATGAAAAACTACAGTTAAACACTAAAAAACTCTAAGCCATCTCCGTGGAGATGTTGCCTGTACAACGGCAAAGAGAATGACTGGGGTAGGCGGAGCCTAGGAGGGATCATGTGACCAGCTTTGCTGGGCTCTTTGCCATTTCCTGTTGGGGAAGAGAATATCCCACAAGTAAGGATGACGCCGTGGACCGGACACACCTATGTTGGAGAAATAAATATTAATCCTAAAATAGCTATAATATAATTATAATTTATATTGTAGCTATATTAGGATTTATTTTACAGGTAAGTATTTAGCTTTAAATAGGAATAAGTTATTTAATAAGAGTTAATTTATTTCATTAGATAAAAATTATATTTAACTTAGGGGGGTGTTAGTGTTAGGGTTAGACTTAGCTTTAGGGGTTAATACATTTATTAGAATAGCGGTGAGCTCCGGTCGGCAGATTAGGGGTTAATAATTGAAGTTAGGTGTCGGCGATGTTAGGGAGGGCAGATTAGGGGTTAATACTATTTATGATAGGGTTAGTGAGGCGGATTAGGGGTTAATACATTTATTATAGTAGCGCTCAGGTCCGCTCGGCAGATTAGGGGTTAATAAGTGTAGGCAGGTGTCGGCGACGTTGAGGGGGGCAGATTAGGGGTTAATAAATATAATATAGGGGTCGGCGATGTTAGGGGCAGCAGATTAGGGGTACATAGGGATAACGTAGGTGGCGGCGATTTGCGGTCGGAAGATTAGGGGTTAATTATTTTAAGTAGCTGGCGGCGACGTTGTGGGGGGCAAGTTAGGGTTTAATAAATGTAATACAGGGGTCGGCGGGGTTAGGGGCAGCAGATTAGGGGTACATAAATATAACGTAGGTGGCAGTCGGCAGATTAGGGGTTAAAAATTTTAATCGAGTGGCGGCGGTGTGGGGGGACCTCGGTTTAGGGGTACATAGGTAGTTTATGGGTGTTAGTGTACTTTAGGGTACAGTAGTTAAGAGCTTTATGAACCGGCGTTAGCCAGAAAGCTCTTAACTCCTGCTATTTTCAGGCGGCTGGAATCTTGTCGTTAGAGCTCTAACGCTCACTTCAGAAACGACTCTAAATACCAGCGTTAGAAAGATCCCATTGAAAATATAGGCTACGCAAATGGCGTAGGGGGATCTGCGGTATGGAAAAGTCGCGGCTGTAAAGTGAGCGTTAGACCCTTTAATCACTGACTCCAAATACCAGCGGGCGGCCAAAACCAGCGTTAGGAGCCTCTAACGCTGGTTTTGACGGCTACCGCCGAACTCCAAATCTAGGCCTAAGAGTGGAAATTATAGAGGTTTTGAATCATTTATATAATAACTATTATACTAAGAATCAATCGATGTCAAAGATATTTACTGCTTCTTTGATTACGCTAATCTTAAAGAAAGACAAAAATCCTACTGACCTACTAAATGTAGATTATAAAATACTTACCTCTATTGTGGCAAATAGACTTAAAAAATGTCTAAATGTGATTATCCATGAGGATCAGTCTGGAGTTATGGTTGGTAAATCCCCAACTAAAAATACGAGGAAAGTAGCTCTTTGGTTGGACCTTTTTTGGAATGATTTGTATAAAAAAAATAGAAAATGGTGATACAAATTTTGCAATTTTAACAGTAGACGCAGAGAAAGCGTTTTATTCTGTAATATGAGATCACCTATACTCATCACTCCAAAATGTTGGGTTCTCAGGCCATTTCACTTCTTTTGTTAAAGCAATCTATAACCACCCAGTTTGATCTATTATGGTAAATGGCTGCCTCACCTCAAATTTAATTTTAAATGAAGGGACAGGACAGGGGTGCCCACTCTCCCCTCTTATTTAATCTTGCTCTCGAACCGTTGGCTATACTTTTTAGGCAAGAACTAAAGGGAATTAGACTAGAAAAGAAGGAACTAATACTTACCCTGTATGCCGATGATCTCTTATTATTCCTCAAAAATACAAAGATTAGTATCCCCTTATGCCTCCAGATCTTTGACATATTCAGCTCAATATCAGGACATAAAATTAATATATCCAAAACAGAAATTTTATGGCTATCCAAGCATAAAAATAGTTACCACCATCATCCATTCAGAGAAGTAGAATCAATAAGATATCTTGGAATCCTATTTCATAAGAACCCAAACAATTGGTATAAATTTAACTATACAAACTTTTTGTAAAGGCACAAGCTAGGCTATACAGATAGCAATCATTTCCCATATCCTTCTCAGCGAAAGTAATGTTAATCAAAATTATCTTACTTCCCCAATTGCTATACATAATACAAAATTTACCATTGTTTATCTCTAATAAAGATATTAAATCCTTTTACAGAGCATGTGCTACCTTTATATGGGCTGGGAAAAGACACATACTATCAATACATAAATTATCACAACTCACGAGCTTTGGCGGGTTTTCCTTCCTGGGTATTAAATCCTATAATATTACTACTTTAGCCAGATATGCAGTGGATTGACTTACCAAAGAGAATTTTTAAGAAAAACCAACTCCCAGCAAACATTCAAAATAGAGATATAATATGGAATACTATTATTGCTTGGCAGATGCTATGCACTATGCTAGGAATAAATTATAAAATCTCTTCTTTTCTTACAATTAGGGGTAACCCAAATTTTGTCCTCAGGTTAAATTCGCAGGTCTTTAGATCCTGGGAACAGAAAGGCTTGGTTTTCGTAAACCAAATTTTAGATAGTAATAAACAGATTAAATATTTTGAAGCTATCTCTCGAGAATATAATATTTCTAACAAATCTTTTTTCGCTTATTTGCAAATCAGGCATTTTATATCCTTTAATATAGAAATTACACAAAGGTTGTGTGGATTAGGAGAGTTGGGGGATTATATTAGACTTTATCAAAAGGGATGTCATTCATCTTATTCTCTCTACAAAATATGCTTAACTAAATACAGTAAAGATTTTCTTGAGGTACTTCAGGCTAAGTGGGTAAATTATTTCCCTGGTCTTGAGGTTAGAGATTTAAAAGATAGCATTACATGGATTGGGAATGCACCAATTTCCAATACATGGAAGGAATCGCACATTAAATTATTAGATAATACCTATATTACCCCTCACCAAAGTTAAGCTAAGTGGAAAAAAGATGAGAATATAACTTGCATTAGATGCAACTTCTCTCAGGCAGATATCATGCATTGTCTGTGGTATTGTCCAAAAATAAATCAATTCTGGAAAAAAGTCTGTTTTTGGTTAAACAAAACTATGTTCAAATTATAATACATCAGAAGGAAATCATTTTTCTACACAATCGAATAGACAAAAATCTAATCTAATCTAATCAATACTTCTATCATGATAGGACGCAATTTAATCTTAAAGAATTGGAAGAGTAGAAAAGCACCTACCTTATCTATGCTCAAGAGATAGGTATTTCTATTTTCTTTCTGAAGTGGCTCAACATTTTTCTTTCATTTCCAACAACCACCCATTACATATTTACCCTACAATTACATAGTTCTGAAGCATTTCAGTATTTGGCGTTAAGGGAGATTTTTCGTCCAGTATGGGCATTTGGTTAAATTCTCGAGATTCCTAGGGTGGCAAGAGGAGGTGATATATATCAATTTTTTTTCTCTTTTTTTTCCTCTCTCTGTCATTTTTTCCCCTCTTTTCCCTCCACCGGAATTAATGCTGAGGGCAAAGGAGTCGAAGCGAGGAAAGTAAATAAAGAGACTTAATCCTAACCTATTATCTCGCTCCATTGTTTAGTTGAGATCATGGAAACTTTGTTAAGGTATTAAGTATGTCATAGGAATACTCCCCTTAAAGGTGGAGGGATGAAGGGGAGGGTTTTTATTAATTGTTGTGTTATATTTCTTTTTCTAGATATAAAAAATGTGAAAAGCACTAACAGTATATACATTAGTTTTGACCTTTTTTTTCTTGTTTTCGGTAAAAGAGAGTTTCCTAGAGTAAAAAACTGTCTCAAGATTTATTCAATGGTATCTATTGCAATTTTTGTTGCCCTGCGTGGCTACTTATTACCTATGTTGTATACTTGTATATCTGTTGGCTTTAAATAAATAAATAAATAAATATAAAAAAAGAGATAGATATCAAAGGGTCACTTTAGTAAACTCTTCAAATTCTTAGAATTGGAAAACCTACAATTTTCAGAGTTAAATTGCAAAAAACCTCTCATTTGCGAGTATCAAACAAAACAGTGCTTTAACCCCTTACTTATCAGCAGCACATAGAAGTGAATTAGCAACACGCACAAATTAAAAGCAGGGTTGGAAAAATCCTTAGAGAGACAGTCATCAATCAATCCACTTATCTGTTCTCTTCAAACAACATTTCACTCTAGCTGCACTGTGCTAATGAAGTTTCACAGTGCAGTCAGAGCACTGTGCTGTTTGAACAGAACCGCCTGATGTGGAGTAGCTGCAAAGCAAAAGTGCTAATAGTTCTAGCACATATCCTGTTCTTTCTGTAGACATGCTGCATTTTCTGTGATGACATCGCACATCACAGTATGTTCTGCTTTGGGGCATGAAACACAATTTTTTTTATGTAATGATTCAGATAGAGCATGTAATTTTAAACAACTTTCTAATTTACTTCTATTAACAAATTGTCTTAGTTCTCTTGGTATATTTTGTTGAAACACAGGTACATAAGCTAAGGAGTGTGCACGTGTCTGAAGCACTTTATGTCAGAAGTCTTGGAAGAATGTTATCCATTTGCAAGAGCACTAAATGGCAGCACTATTTCCTGCCTTGTGGTGCTCCAGACATGTATCTCTTTTCATAAATGAATACCATGGGGACAAAGCAAATTTGGTAATATTGAAGGAAATTGGAAACTTTTTTTAAAAAATTGTGTGCTCTGTCTGAATCACAAAAGAAAATTTTTGGGTTTCATATAATTTAAAGGGACAGTCTAGTCCAAAAAAAACCTTTCATGATTGAGATAGGGTATGTGATTTTAAAAAATTTTCCAATTTACTTTTATCACCAATTTTGCTTTGTTCTTTTGATATTCTTTGTTTAAAGCTAAACCTAGGAAGTTCATATGCTAATATTTCTTAGACCTTGAAGGCCTCCTCTTTTCTGAATGCATTTAGACAGTTTTTCACCACTAGAGGGTGTTAGTTCATGTGTGACATATAGATAACACTGTGCTCACGCATGTCGAGTTACCTAGGAGCCAGCACTGATTGGCTAAAATGCAAGTATGCCAAAAGAACTGAAATATCAGGGCAGTTTGCAGAAGCTTAGATACAAGGTAATCACAGAGGTAAAAAGTATATTAATATAACTGTGTTGGTTATGCAAAACTAGGGAATGAGTAATAAAGGGATTATCTATCTTTTAAAACAATAACAATTCTGGTGTAGACTGTCCCTTTAAGTATATAGTAGACAGATCAGATATGTATTAAAGGGACACTAAACCCAAATTTTTTGTTTCATGATTCAGATAGATTATGCAATTTTAAGCAACTTTCTATTTTACTCCTCTTATAATTTTTTGTTTGTTCTCTTGCTATCTTTATTTAAAAAGCAGGAATGGAATGCATAGGAGCCGGCCCATTTTTGGTTGAGAACCTGGGTTATGCTTGCTTATTGGTGGCTAAATGTCAGTCACCAATAAGCAATCGCTATCCATGGTGCTGAACCTAAAATGAGCTGGCTGCTAAGATTTACATTCCTGCTTTTTAAATAAAGATAGCAAGAAAACGAAGAAAATTTTATAATAGGAGTAAATTAGAAAGTTGCTTAAAGGGACAGTATACACTCATTTTCATATAACTGCATGTAATAGACACTACTATAAAGAATAAGATGCACAGATACTGATATAAAAATCCAGTCTAAAAATGTTTAAAAACTTACTTAGAACCTCTTAGTTTAGCTCTGTTGAAAAGGTAGTTGGAAAGCCCACTGCAAGTGGCAAATAAGACACTCCCCCCCTCCCCCTTCTTTTGCATATGAAAAGACCCTTTACACAAACAGGAGCAAGCTGGAGAAGGTAGCTGACGGTATTCTTATAAAACTTTGGGGCTTGGTTAGGAGTCTGAAAATCAGAGCAATGTTATTTAAAAATAAGCAAAACTATACATTTTTAAAAAAAACAAAAAAAACAACTTTATGGGCTTTATAAATAGATCATCTACAAAACATTTATGCAAAGAAAAAATGAGTGTATAATGTCCCTTTAAAATGTCATGCTCTATCTGAATCATGAAAGAAAGAATGTGGGTTTAGTGTGACTTTAACTGGCAGTTTAAAAGTTGGTTATTGCCTTTTTTCTTAAATTTCTTTATTAACAATAATTGCATTTATTTAACCATTAAAACCAACTAGTGTATAATGCCCAGTGAAATTTACATGGAATAACCATAATATAAAATAAATTATAAGACCTTGAAATAGAATACAGATATTGAAAGCATATAGATGTAAATTAAGTTAATATAGTTGTTATGGCTTTATTGTTTCTCACTTATTAAAACCAATACAATGAAGAGAGATGACCTCTGTTGATTTCTCTTCTTCCTGGGAAAAAAAGTTTACAGCATGTTTCAAACACCAAGAACTTCCTTTGACACACAAGAAGGTTCTGTTATACAATTTATTTATAAAAGTGTTGTACTAGAACTTTAAACAGTCAAAATAGGATGTAACATTATGAGCAAGTTGCAGTTTCCCCACTGTTAGCCTCTAATGTCTCACAGAATCCAATGTCCAACTCTGTTTGCAGGTTGCTGGGCTGAAATAAAGAACATGTTTATACAATTAATAGTAACAAAAGGGAACACTATTTAAACACATCAAGTCTGAGGTAAAGATGCAGGATTTATACTAAAAGTCAATTCCCTTTCTTCATGTTCATTGTGACAATACGTGAAGCAAAAGATGAATAATTACCAATGGAGTGAGATTCATCTACAGACAGAATACAGAGATTCTGCGATCAATAGGAATCAGAAATATCCAGTGAATAAGGGAAATTAAAACTGTAAACAAGCAATGTTTCCCCCAAAACTTACCTCAGTATAATATAAAGCATTGCAATGACAGAACCTTGTAAATGTGTGAAATGAGGAAAAAGTATAAACTTTTCAAAGCTGCTCAAGTGAATCCTTATGTCTAGCTGCCCATGAGGCATCAACGTAAACGGTAGAAACTGTATTTACACCAAAAAGGTGGAGATTCAGCAACCAAATAATAAGCTAAGGTAACAACCAACAAACCCAAACAGGGAAAAAGGCTTTTAGTGTCTTAAAAACTTTTCTGTAGATTCAGTATGGAACAAAAAGAGTGTCAAATAGGTAATATTTAAATATCAGTAAATATTAATAATAATAAAAACTAATATAAGCCTTCAGTTCTCAATCTTTTACAATAGTATAATAAAATGTGGGCTGCTTCTGAAGACAACACATCCTTTTCACTAAAGTGGTCTTTTACAGAAATGCTTTGGCCAGGCCCAATACCAGATAAGGAAGTTTACAGGCTTGGGGAGGCAAGCAGTAAAATGGATTGTAGACACTTGAACATAAAACTTAAATAGCTTGATCATTGGCAATCTTGCTTAAGCTTCTCATGAACATTCTTGATCCTGAATACATAGGTAGGAACCTTCTTCCATCTGGGCGCCATGAGATTAACATAGGGCATTCCACAACATTTGATGAGGGTCAAGAAAACTGCAGGGTACAGAAACTATTCCCTGAAATAAAAAGACATTGTGTCTGAGGTAATCTGTGTCCCAGTTGTTCACCCAAAGATTCAGAAATGTAAAATCGGCCTATAATCCAATGCACACTGAAAGGCCAGCCAGGTTGGTTAATCAGAGGAACAAAATTCAATTAATTAATCTGAGTTTTATGGCATTTGTAGCGTGGTTCATCTTGCTTACCAAGGAAGAAGTAGGATGTTGCACTAACAAATTAGATATTGTTTTCAAAAGGACCAGTGACAGAGGAAGTGCACCTGTAATTACCCGATTCTCACAATCTTAACAAATTTAAAATCACTCCTTTATTTTGAGCCTTAAAGGGACACTTAACACCTGATAAAAATCATTAAAAAGAATGTTTTCTTTCACTGGGCCCCATCGGAAAGAGGAAGAGAGGTTAGAAAACAGAGGTTGAATATCTGTTTGACACCTACTACAATGGCCGCCCGAGTCTATCTAAGGTTTTGAATTTGGATAGTGGCTTAGTTAGTTAAGGGAATTTAGTTTAATATGTTTAGAAGGTTATTAATAAAATATTTTTTTTTTAAAATGAAAGCAAGAGAGAGTTTGAAGACAACAGCTTTATATTGTTTATGGTAAAACCAAGGAACTGCTAAGGCATCCACCATCTCCGCCTAAGGATCCCTGGAAGGTATCTGGCAAGCTTCTTGTTTAGACAGGAGGCCATCAGATCTATTTCTGGAAGACCCCACATCTGTACAAGATGAAAAAACACATCTGGATGGAGAGACCACTCCCCTGGATGTAACGTCTGACGGCTGAGATAATCCACTTCCCAATTGTCTACACCTGGGATATGAATTGCAGAAATTTGACAAGAGTTGGATTCCGCCCAAGAAAGTATCCAAGGTACTTCCTTCATTGCTGAAGGACTGCAAGTCCCTCCTTGATGATTAACATATGCCACTGTTGTGATATTGTCTGTTTGAAAACTAATGTAAAGTTCTCTCTTCAATAGAGGCCATGCCTGAAGAGCTCTGAAAATAGCACAGAGTTCTAAAATATTGATTGGCAACCTCGCTTCTTGAGGATACCAAACCCCTTGTGCTGTCAAAGACCCCCAGACAGCTCCCCAACCTGTGAGACTTGCATCTGTTTTGATCACAGTCCAGGTGGGACAAACAAATGAGGCCCCTTGAACAATAAGGTGATGGTATAAAAACCAAGTCAGAGAGAGTTGAGTGTTGGGATTTAAGTATATCAGTTGTGATATCTTAGTATAATCCCTGCACCATTGGTGCAACATACAAAGCTGTAGAGGTCTCGTATGAAAAGGAGCAAAGGGGATCGCGTCCAAAGCTGCAGTCATGAGACCAAAAACTTCAATGCTCATAGTCACTGAAGGCAATGATAGAGACTGAAGGTTTAGACAAGCTAAAACTAACTTTATTCGTATCGTCTGTCAGAGAAAGAGTCATGGACACTGAATCTATCTGGAAACCTAAAAAGGTGACCCTTGTCTGTGGAATCAAAAATCTCTTTTGTAAATTGATCCTCCAAACATGTTCTTGAAGAAACCACACTAGTTATTTTGTGTGAGATTCTGCTAAATGAAAAGATTGAGCTAGTACCAAGATATTGTCCAAATAAGGAAACACTGCAATACCCCGCTCTCTGATTACAGAAAGAAGGGTAGGAGAACCTTCAAAAAGATTCTTGGAGCTGCAGCTAGGCCAAACGGAAGAGCGACAAATTGATAATGCTTGTCTAGAAAAGAGAATCTCAGAAATCAATAGTGGTCTGGATGAATTGGAATGTACAATATACAATGTGAGGAGGAGGAGGCGCTATAACAAGCACTAGAAGTAAAAAACTATGGTATTAATATTTCTTACGTCAATGGTGCTTTGCCTTTCAATAGAATATTTAGTAGTTTGATGTAACAAATAGGTTTAGAATAGATATGGAGCATATAAATGAAGAATATAAATGAAAAGGACAATTTTTTAATCACTGAGGGTATTATCCTCACAAAGAAGGCACATTTTAAAATAGTGTTGCAACACTAAAAAACTTAAGAACTTGAAAAACTCTTAAAAACAAATTTGACCAACATTTCACCAGTTATATTACCGATCACAATATCGTTTTCAATTATAATTAAAACAGTCCTAAGAAAAAAGATAATTTCCTCTGATATAACAATATCTTAACGTTGCTGCTATTCCTTCAAGGTAAAAAAAAACTTGTTTCAAAGCTTGTAGACAGTTTGGGATCAGACTTTGATCTTTTAAGTGATATCGGCAACTGTGTATGGTTGAGCCTTCTACGGGATACACTTTAGTGCCCAAAAACATGTGATAATGTCTGAATATGTAGAGGCTAATGTGACTCAGATGTAATGCTGGATCTTTTCAACCGGTCTTATTACCGTGATACAGTTCCCCGATCAGCAGTCTGTCTGATTTTCCGTGCAGACTATCAAAGCGGTAATTGCCACGGTATTTTTTTGAGAACAATATTTCATATCAATGTGAAATGGACCTTCTTCTCCACTAGAGTCTCAAAATATTACTATTATGCATATAATATATGTGACTAACTGATTATACATAATATAATTCAATTGTAAAGAAAAGAAAACTTGGAAACAAAATGCCCAATAATAGAATGCATTTGTTAAACTATATTTAACAGCTTAGAGATAACAGGGAGCTTATGGACTCTAATTCTAGCTAAGATCTTACCTGTCGAGGTGATTTAAGAAGTGTTACAGAGCGATGTTGGCTCCCTTTAGCTTCTTCTGGTCTTCTCAATAGGATGCGAGTGCTAGGTACAAAACTCCATGATCGACCCAGAGCAGGGCGTATGCAATTGGCTCCATCTCTAGTGATATGATTTGTTACCTACAAATGCATTCTTCCATCAAGCACACAAAACAAATCTTATCGAACATAATGGATAATCTTATTCAAGAAACTATTTAAAAAAAATAATAAATTTAAATTTCAGGTGAAAGTGTAAATTCTCTGTAAACTTACAAAAACAGACAGATTGAATTCATGGGCTAGGGTCTGTAGTTCCCGTGCTAGATGCATCATTATGGCCATACCTAAACAAAAAACAAATAGTTCCTTAGATTCTACTGAAACTCTTTAACTTCATATACCTCACCTGACAACATTTACATTTCAGTTTGCCAATATTTTATTTTAGGACTCAAATAGTCACATATAGTTAATTTAATTCTACTATATTTTTACAGTATTATTTATATTTATTTGTATTAGTCTTAAAAGGACCACTAAAGTAAAAATTAAGCTTTCATGAATCAGATAGAACACACAATATTAAACAACTTTCCAATTCACATCCATTATCTTAATACACACAATCTTTTTATATGCACACTTTAAGAGGCACCAGCTTCTACTGAGCATGAGCACAGAATATACACCTATGCATTTTGTGATTGGCTGATGGATGTCACATAATGCAGTGGGAAGGAAAATAAAACTAACTGAAATTTTCAGAAAAAAACCCCTCTCATGTGAAATTCAAACCAAGTGCTTATGCATTATCTTTTTATTATGCATTTATTGATTATTCTGTTCTACTGTGCTTAGTGGTCCTTTAAGCAATTAAAAAAAGGATTTTGCGCATAAATATTTAACTACTGACCTTCAATCTGATGTCCTCCTAGAAGTGGGTAAATTACTGAACAGATTGAGTCAATGATCACAAGTCTCAGCGGATCTCCAGATCTCAACAACTGCAAAACATACAAAACTAATACAAATGTGTGTAGTAAAAAACAAAAACACTTGCACAGTGTATTTGCCTACTTATGTGTACATACTACACAAGCTGTACAAAAGCTATTTGAAGATAAAGCAGTCACACCTGTTGAGAAATACTTTGCCTTAAATCCTGTAGCACATCCAACATCTTGTAAGCTTCATAAACGTGGACCACTTCAATTCTCTTTAGTGCTTCTACCTGTGAGACAAATACTAACATGAAACTGGTTTGAAGTTCTTGATTTAGTTCTGTCCTCTTCTATTTTAATTAAACATAAAACACTACAAACACATAAACACATACATACAATGCTTCAAATTTCCACTAGTTTCCCTAGTCCTGGAAGAGTAAGATATATTTTGAGTAGACTAGTAACGGTTTTCTCTGTTGGCTAGTAACTTTTAATCCCGGACTAGTAAACTAGTGATATTTTTCTTATTAATATTAAACTTAATATTATGGCTGCCCTCCAAAAAAAAAAAAAAAAATACCAATGAATCGTGGGTTCTATCATTTGTGGTCAGGATAACCTAGTATGTGGCTTGATTCATGCCTGATCTGCCCGATTCTAGGCCTGCTGAAGCACCCCCCAGATCATCACAGATTCTCCACCAAATTTCACAGTGGGTCAGAGACACTGTGGCTTGTAGGCTTCTCCAGGTCTAAGTCTAACCAGTAGACGACTAAGTTTTGGGCAAAGCTGAAAACTGGGATTGTAATACAATAGAAACCTCAGCGCTGAGAAAGTAACACAAAGCAGCTGTATATAAAAAAGATTCCCCAATTACTTAAAATGCGAAGTGGTATATGGTCCTTAAAATGCACAGTGGTATATGATACATTCTTATGTGAATAACTGTATTACTGTATATCATTATGTTGAAGCTTTTAAATTGGACAAGGCTAATACACCATATGGTCTGTTTGAATGTGTGTATATCGCTTTAAATCTGTCATATAAATCCCCAGACCCTATGCAGCTTAACTATTGAGCTTGACAAAGGCTGTACGCAGCCGAAACACATTGCTCTGTTTTTTGAGTCACTTGAGCATTCATAGCTATACTGAACGGACGCTGTAGGAGTTCACTGAACCCATCCATAGGAGAAATACTCTTTGGAGGTTTTGAAAGCTACACAGGCGAGGAGGGAGGAATACAGACCCAGATATACTCCTTGGGAAACAACTACAAAACGGCACCGGTGTAAGTATAAATGTACACCTTGCCTTTGGAATAATTTATATGCCTTAAAGGATTTTCCTGTCGTCCTTCTCGCCCACACCTTGCAGCTTTTTAGCTATGCATCTTTCCAGCTTTCCACCTGCTGTCAATAACGATTGTGGCTATCTCTGTTAAAACTAACCAGCAATTAACAAACTACGACTGTGGTCTCAAAAAGACTTTTACTTTATAAAACTGAGACTTAACCTGCAACTTGCTGCAATATTTTGTGTATTTGCAAATGGGTCTACAGGTATGTTAGACTGTATGAAATGTATCTTTAAGTGTTGTTGATATGATTATCACATGATTTTATGTCTATGCTGCATATTACAATCTATACCTATGTTGTTTATGTTTTCTAAACTTAGTTTATGTTTTTAAACCCTGCTTATTTTAAATTAAATATCTTTTGCAATACATATTTTCTGCAATACCTATTCAGGTCTTTATGCAAGTCAGATATCATACACATTTAGCTGCTTCTAGGGCAGCGCAGCTGTATAAAATTACTAGCCTGTAGTCCCCTGCAGACACTGTAATTTACCATATAAAACTGAAAACTGGACTCAGAGATTACATGGAATCAAGCAGATTTATCTTTGTAAAGGACGCATGAATCAAGCTATATACAAGATTATTCTGGAAGAAAACTTACTTCCTTTTGCTCTGACAATGTTCCCCAAACTTGAGGATTGTTTTTTTTCCAGCAGGACAATGACCCATACCACACAGCCAGGTTAATCGTGTGGATAGAGGACCACCAGATCAAGACCCTCTCATGGCCAGCCCAATCTTCAGACCTGAACCCCACTGAAAACCTCTAGAATGTGATCAAGAGTAAGATGGATGGTCACAAGCCATCAAACAAAGCTGAGATGTTTGAATTTTTGCGCCGGGATTGGCATAAAGTCACCCAATAGCAATATGAAAGACTGGTTGAGAGCATGCCAAGACGCATGTAAGCTGTGATTAAATATCAAGGTTATTTCATCCAAGTATTGATTTCTGAACTCTTGCTATGTAAAAACACGAGTAATGTGTTGCTTAAAAATGAATATGAACTTGTTTTCTTTGCATTATTCAAGGTCTGAAAACACTGCATCTTTTTTGTTATTTTAACAAGCTGCCATTTTCTGCAAATAAATACTATAAATGGCAATATTTTTATTTGGGGAAAATTTCAGTAGTTTATAGAACGAAACAAACAAACATATACCTATTATATACCATATACCAGATTAACTGATAATTTTGCAGTGGTCTCATTTTCTTTCCAGAGCTATATACTCATACATACGGTCTCTAATCTACACATAGCTTCCAAGACTTACCTGCTCATCTTCCTGATCAGTCCTGGACTGCACCAGCTGCAGGAGACGTGATGCGGTTAGCCCCCCAGTGGTATCCATATACAGAACACTCTGCTTTATACTACAAGCCACATTCACAGCGAGGCACTGACACACCTAAACACATAAAATTAGCAAGTTTTAAAAAAAATAATAGTAAAAGTGCACAACAGTTTCAAACAAATTTCATAAAGAATTTGTGGGGGGAAAAACGTAATTGTCAACCACTCGTTAGCACCACTTATTTAAATGGAAGTCATGAAAGTCAAAATTAAACTTAAGTGACAGCGTATTGTAAAATTGGTTCCCCTTAAAGTGTATTCAATGACTTGTTATACCAGCAGCAGTATACAATGTATGAAGAATTGTTCCTTTAGGTTTTTTTTTTATATAAAAGCTGTTTCTGCTAATTGAAACCACAAACCAATGCAATGGGCTGAGCTTGAAGGGAAAGTACACCTCATTAGTTAATCTGTCTAATTATACGTCTTCCTTATCTTATTTCTTACTGTTTACTCAAAACCCAATACACAGAGAAAACAATTGAAAACGAACATTTTAGTATATCTGTCACCCCCCCCCCCACACTGAGATAGCGACTTAATCTCAACCATCTAGTTTTTCTATAACCAATACTTAAGTTACTGAAATTTTCAGTATAAGTGAGGATACAAGATGAAAATCAGCTGTTTTAAATGACAAAATAAAAAAGGTATAGGAGACATGTATACATACATACACATACATACACACACACTTAATTAAATGTGTTTGATTATAAGTCCGGAGAGTGCTTTCTCAAAATTTCAAGTTCTAAGCTACTAACCAGGACAAAATGTTACTCGCCACTTCTAATACCAACCACACCACCCCCTCTGCATATGTTTAGCCATTGTGTAAAATATTGTAATATTGTTTTTATTTTATACAATAAAAAAATTAAATAATGCTACATACAGTAAAAAAATAAGTTCATAGTAATTAGAAACATCAACTAGAGGTTCTGGGTAAGACAACAGCTGGATAGAAATAGGAAGTTGTTGAACTGAGATAATACAGAGAGTGCTGACAGTCATGGAAGGACATAGCAGACCTGGAGATTTTTTTTTTTTTAAATAATTATCATCTCTCCCTTCTCGCTCTTAACTATCTTTCTTTACTCCCTCCTCTCTCCAATGTCTCTTTTTACCATCTCCATTATCTCTCAGGCCATATCTTCTCTTCACACACTCTTTCCCCTCTCTCATATCTCTTCACTCTTTTTTTTCTCCATTCTCTCTTAAAGGGATATTCCAGCCTAAATTGGAAACCACATGGGTGCATTTCGATATTGAACAGAAGCAATTTTGTAATATACATGCATTAGCAAAAATGCTAATAATATACTTCAAAAGTATATTTAAGTATGCATCGTGCACCAGCATTTTAGACACAGCACTTGCTCAGAGAGCCTAAGGTGCTTTTACCATCTGGTAATGACTCAATTTGTTAATTGCTGACATGATACAAGCCCCAGTGATGATCTGAGCAGCTGCATTATTTAAAATGTGGGTGCAGTAACAATATCTAGCTATGCTTACCATGCAGAGAAAAATGTTAACACTAAAGCAGTGATAACTTTTACTAGAAACATTTTTTCTAATACATGTACTTTGCAAATATGTTTCTATTCAAAGATGTAATTAATATATGTGCATTTATATTTTGACTGGAATGTCACTTTAACTCTACCTTTCACTTTCACTTTTCCTCTACAATCTCTCTCTGTGTCCTGTTTATCCTCTCAGAAGTAACAATCTAAGCACTATTGGGGTCCCTACAGCCCTAGAGGAATGACATATCCTTGCACTTTCATGGCTATATAATATCCCTTTAGATAATAGTTTTAGCACATAGCCCAAAATGTGTGTTTGTCAGTTCTTCAATAGAAATGTACATTCTGCAAATACAATGTGCCATACTTACAACATGCCACCAGACTTCAGATTCAACATTCACTGTCGCCACCCTTAAATTTCCACAATTGGCAATACATTAAAAGGAGAGAAAAAAAGTTACAGTGCACTGCCCCTTTACAAAACAACAACAACCCAGAAACAAAACTTTCATTTTTTATTTTTATTATAAAATTAACCTATTTCTCTTTGTATCATTTGTTGATAATCATACTAGTGTGTGCATGTGTTGTGAGCACCATGTGGCAGCTATGTTTGTAACAATCTGATACCTATAGACATGTGCATACTCCTGAGCCTATCTAGGTAAGCACTAATGCAAAGGAGATGCATTTCAACAAAGGATACCAAGAGAAAGAGGTACATTTGATAATAGAAGTAAAATTGTTTTAAAAACATTTCACACCATGGGCCAGATTACGAGTGGAGCGCTAACGTTTGCGCACAAGTGATAAAGGGTTTATTGTTGGCGTTTGCGCTCATCGTGTTTACCACTGGTATTACGAGTTGAAAGTAAATGTGATCGCTTGAGCGCAATCACAATTTATGCTAGAATGATTACGGCGTCCTCAGAGCTCTGGTTAACCGTTTCGCAAAACACATCACAAAGTACACTTACACTCATAATTACAGCATCTAATAAAAATTATATAAAAATATTGCACACAAAAGTTATAAAGGCTCAAAAATATGAGGTCTCAGGTGTTAGAAAAAAAGGCAGACAAAGAGCTTTAACAAAGATAGATAAAATTTTTTATATATATATATATATATATATATATATAAATATAAACACACACACACTGTATAGAACATATTCCTGTATGAGAACATTGGAATGTAAAATATTCATATTTTCATGTCGGGTTAGAACACATGAGAATATGGGATCGGGTTTGCGTGTGAGTAGAGTGTTAGGTTTCCCCCCCCCCCCCCCCACACACACTTTTTTTGCTCCATTGATTTCTATGGCGGAAATAAGTGAACGTGCACGCAATATTCAAAGTTTGGCTTTTTGCGCTCGACCCCCTGCAATTCGGAGTCCGTCTCAAACACTCAACTGAGACTGCACTTACCAAGGCTACTAACGATCTTCTTTCTGCTAAAAGTAATGGCCACTACTCTATACTTTACTTACTTGACCTCTCAGCTGCCTTCAACACAGTTGATCACCCCCTCCTCCTATAGACCCTGAGCTCCTTCAAATCCCCCCTCTAGCTCTACGCCCACTTCTGACTTTTCTATCCCTGTTGACGGCATCATAATCTCCCCATCACCCCAAATCCGCTGCCTCAGAGTTACACTTGACTCAAAACTATCCTTCGCCCCCACATCCAATCGCTTTCTTTATCCTGCTGCAACCACCTACGCAATATTTCCAAGATTCGCCCTTTTATGAACACTAACACCACAAAGCAAATAATCCACTCCCTTGTTATTTCCCACCTTGACTACTGCAATAACCTACTTACTGGCCTTCCTCTTTCCCGCCTCTTCCACCTGTCAGAGTATCTGTGAATGCCAGCAGACAATATATATATATATATATATATATAAGATAAAATAAGTATGCAACCTATCAAATATTATATTTGAGCATGCTCATTTTATCGCTGAATACATTCTGTGTATTGCAATTCTGAGGTCAGACATGAGATGCCTTGCTGACTACACATCAAAATTCAATCCTCCCCCTTCTTCTTAGTTACACAGGAGAGAACAAAGGATTTAGACCTTTGTATAGATATACAAAGTAAATATTAGCATTATGGAGCCCTCAGATGTATATGCCCATATATGGGTTTCCTGCCCAACATGGATAATAAACTTACAGACCCTATGTGGAGATATACAGACATAATGTCTGGGACTGAACTCTTTGAGGCTTGAGTGTATGCAGAGACAAAAACAACAATGTTACAGGGGAACTGACCATTCACACTTCGATACAAATTGGTACCTGCTGTGTTTTCAATACACAAAGAATCTGAACTCAAGTTACCTATAGACATATGGGAATGCTGTCACTTAATCTTCATATAACATTATATTAACAACATGTATTTATTTAAATATGTGTATATCTATTGATCTGAAAATTACTGTATTGGATAGATGTCTGCTGTATTGAAGGGCTGCATTGGTGAATTTAAAATGTGTTATAGAGTCTCAGAATAATAACATCTGTTTCTTTTTATTTTTCAGACATGTGATAACAAGATGTCCTATGAATAGTGGTCATAAACATAAATCCACTCAAAAAATGTTAGAAACATGAAATATACTGTATTCACATTAAGATACAATATAATGCCAGGATGTTGAATGCAATGATTCTGTGAAGAGCCAAATAATTTACAGTATAATTGCTTACTAGTATGATACTGGAAGTATACTCATGTTTGGTCTCTATAAATACATGCTAAATTATATGGGATGGGGCATATATGCTGACCAGATACGTTTATTAATACAAGAAATTATAGTATATTAAATAAACATTTTAAGGTGAGATATTTAAACTGCAGCAATAATTGATGGTGAGACTGCATTTCTGGTTATCTGCTGCCACCAATAGTTCAGAAATTGTATGACAGCCAAATGAATTGACTATTAGAACATATGCAAATCCAAATAAGCCAATCAGGGAGGCGTCTTCCAAATAACCAATCAGGGACAAGCATCGGAGGGCCTTGTGGGAATGATTAGAAAAAAAGGAGGGGCTATATCTTTGATAAGCAGCCACACACACAGTAGAGAAAGGACAGACAAACTCAAAGAAGCATAAAGTTTTGGAGAGGAAAATACACAGGCTTTGTGCCAAGTATATTCTCTGCCATTTTGGGACACTTTCTTGAACAAAGGAAGATTAACAATTTTGAGGCCTGCACCTTTACACATAGTGGATAAATCCTTCTTAGATGACCCACAAGAAATTCTGGAAACTGAATAATCATTTATTATGTGGTAACATAAGGCAGTGACTATAATTAAATATTTTAAAGCAAATACATTCATTGTTGCTACAGTTTAATTGAAGTTAGTGATTTTAAAAGGGCACTTTGTATTTTATGCTTATATCCATAGTCCTGTGTAGTCTTAGCTAGTCACATTAATGCCAAATAATTTAATTTGCCAGATAAAGGTCTTTTGTATTTCATATTTCTAAGTCAGGCTTATTATTGTAAGTAAATCTCTCTGGTGTGTATTTAGTTATCTGTATATATATATATATATATATATATATATATATATATATATATATATTAGAATTTGTCTTATTGTAGCTAAATAAGAGGTAATTTCAGGTCAGACATATTGGCACATAAATTGGCTGTTTGCATTAATATATACAACTGGTTTCCGGAGTGGGAGGAGTTGTAGCAGGCACGTATGCTAGCGTCCCTGGTGTGTGAGCTTCACCACACCCTCCAGCCAACCATACCCGCCAGTGGTGCGTGTTCTCACCGGGCTTTCCATCCATGGAGGGATTGCCGTTGGAGGCCCTCTATGTCTGAGTCTGTGGCCGGAAGCCTCTCAAGCCACTCATGCTCGGAGCCACAATCCAACGTGGGCTTGTCCAGGAGGAAAGAAGAGGAAGCAGCACAGGATTCCCCTGCAGCCAGGCTTTCCATAAGCAAGCCAGCGATACTCCCGGAGTTGCCAGTCCCAGGCTGTCTTTCCCCCACACGGCCGCTTGTTAACAGCCAGCAAGAAGGAGAAGCGGTGGTAAAACTCCCAGGACCCCTGTGTGTCATGAGAGTAAGGAGAGCGGGTTATACCGCTACTTCTGGTCTCCTACGAGCGGTATAGGAGTTCCGCTTTCACCCAAACGAATTATCCACGAAGGTCTGGCGGAGAAAGATGTGAGCAATCACCTGTGGGGTAAGCTGAACAACCAAGACAAAAGACGCTGACAAAGGGACATGGCCTAAGACGCTGCACTTATACAGATAAGTATATTTTCCTTCAATTCAACACCTACAATTTGAAGGGGAATTTTTGACTGTGTATACAGAGAGTGCTATTATCATTTGAAAAGTGACTCTGCCCAAAGATCTTCTCTATATCAATATTGCTGTCTATAACCTAGCAGAGGGCAGTGAATAGATCTTCTGCGCCTTAGGAAATCACCTGTTTGTTATGGAACTTTTGTAATTGTACCAAGACTTAAAGCTCTCTTGCTTGGAAGTGTGGGACATATCTGTTTATTAAGTTCCTACATAATACAAGAATAACACTAAGGAACCCTAGGGTCTGGGTTTCTCCTCTATGCTTTCTGGTTGGAACTTTTAATGATACAGAGGCCTATCTACCACTTCTGTATTTACCATATTTCAATAGATTGGGACTATGGTTGAGTCAAGTTCTTTATTTCTGGATAAAGCGTTTTGAACAGTTAATTCTCAAGACCCTGAGATAAAGAGATGGCTTCCTAAAGCAAAACTACTTGATACATTTTTCTCAGAACTGTGTTTAATATGCTAGCATAAGGTTATTCTATTTTCTTGACATCTGTGGTATATTTGTATGAAAATCCTGAGTCAAGTTATTTAAATAGCTGTTCGAGGATACATAAGTAGAAAATTAAAGGGGATGAGAAACTGAGCCTAGTAACCCCCTGGGTAAACGTATAAACACAATGTAATATATTAACTATACTTAAAAAGGCTCTCTAAGAAGCAAGCAACTAAGAGTTATTATATTATCCTATACAACCTGAAAAGAATCAATGTTTGTATACCTGTGCATTTAATACAACTAGCTTGTGAAAAGGCATAATATTGTCTTAGTTTAAAGCTTAATCTCGTGTTACATCAGGCTTGAACGCCAGGCATTTACATATTTAACAATAAGCTGTTTCTATTTTTTAGGTAAATTTTTATACCCAATTTAATACTCTAATTATACCTAAAGAGGTTCTCTAAGAAGCAATTAATTAACGGCTAGATTACGAGTTTTGCGTTATGAGTGAAAAAGCTTCATAACGATGCTTTTTCACTACCACTGGTATTACAAGTTTTGCAGGTATATCTGTCCCGCACACTTTTTGGCCGTAACGTAACTACTGCAGCTTTCAAAAAGTCCTTTTTCAATGGGACTTCCATAGCGCCGGTATTACGAGTTTGCCTGTCCGGCCAAAAAGTGAGTGGTACAGCCTATACCGTCAAGATCCGTACCGTAAACTGAAAGTCAGTAGTTATAGCTTTTATGTTACAAAGCTGTAACATAAAACTCAAAACTAAAGTGCTAAAAAGTACACTAACACCCATAAACTACCTATTAACCCCTAAACTGAGGCCCTCCCGCACAGCAAACACTAAAATAAAATTATTAACCCCTAATCTGCCGCTCCCGACATCGCCGCCACTATAATAAACATATTAACCCCTAAACCTAACCCTAAGTCTAACCCTAACCCTTACTAGCTTTAGCATAATTAAAATAAATCTAAATAAAAATTACAATTAATACCTAAATAATTCCTATTTAAAACTAAATACTTACCTGTAAAATAAACCCTAGGCTAGCTACAATATAACTAATAGTTACATTGTATCCATCTTAGGTTTTATTTTTATTTCACAGCTAAGTTTGTATTTAGTTTAACTAGGTAGACTAGTTAGTAAATAGTTATTAACTATTTACTAACTACCTAGTTAAAATAAATACAAATTTACCTGTAAAATAAAACCTAACCTGTCTTGCACTAACACCTAACCTTACACTACAATTAAATCAATTACATTAATTAAATACAATTAACTAAATTACACAAAATAAAAGAAATTATCAAATATTTAAACTAATTACACCTAATCTAATAGCCCTATAAAAATAAAAAAGCCTCCCAAAATAAATAAAAAACCCTAGCCTAAACTAAACTACCAATAGCCCTTAAAAGGGCTGTAGAAAGGAATAGGAAGGCGCCACATAGGGTAATATTGCCAGACCACCAAGCCCAAACAGTAAGACAAATGGTAACTTACAAACGAAGAGGCACTTAGGAGATGCCAAATATCGCAGGCCGGGACCTTTTTCATCGCCCGACAGACAGAACAACCGGTAAACGCCAACCAGTCACGAGGGGACGTACGGCCAATCCGGAACAACCAGGAACCAACACCTCCAAAGCCAAGCACCAATCATCAGTGTCGGTGAGAGGGGTGTGTTAAGACGGATACAGCCTGATGAAACTGCTCTGTGTAGCTGAGAAACGAGTTGCTGACACTTTTTATATATTTTAAATAAATTGCCACATACTCTTTTATCCCTGCTGTGGTGTTTGGACTTTATTTTCACCCTTCACTACTTTATCTACTCGCCGGAGGTAGCAAGTGGCTTGTTGGTGATGTCATCCTTCCTTCTTAACATACCCCTCTCACTGACACTGACGATTGGTGCTTGGCTTTGGAGGTTTTGGTTCCTGGTTGTTCCGGATTGGCCGTACGTCCCCTCGTGACTGGTTGGCGTTTACCGGTTGTTCTGTCTGTCGGGCTATGATAAGGTCCCGACCTGCGATATTTGGCATCTCCTAAGTACCTCTTCGTTTGTAAGTTACCATTTGTCTTACTGTTTGGGCTTGGTGGTCTGGCAATATTACCCTATGTGGCACCTTCCTATTCCTTTCTACAGGATCGTCTTCTGAATCATCTATCTGGGGAGAGCTGCCTCTGACCTGACTGTTCTTGGACTTTCCTTATCGCATCTCTATAGGGTGTTCTATCCCTATTTCTTTATCCAAAAAAATTCTATTGGCTGATGCAATCAGCTAATAGGATTGAGCTTCAATCCTATTGGCTGATCCAATCAGCCAATAGGATTGAGCTCATATTCTATTAGCTGTTCCAATCAGCCAATAGAATCCCCAATTAAAAGAAAAAGAATCATCCTATACCTTAAAAAATTCACCGCAGATGTTGTGTTTCTATAAGAAATGCATTTAAACAGCTTGGAGGCAGATAAAAGGTGGATAGGATGGGTAAGAGAAGTGATCTCAGTACCGGTGATTTGGAGGAAGAGAGGGGTGGCTTGCTTGCTCAATAAAAATCTGGATTTTAAAGTATCTACTCAAGTTCAAGATGTTGAGGGTAGATTTTTAATTGTAAAAATTGAAATTCAAGGCTCTTCTTTCATCTTATGCAACATATATGCTCCTAATGAATACCAACCCATTTTTTGGGAAAAATTATTTGCTAGATTAATAAATTTTTCAGACTCACAGTTAATTGTAGGAGGAGATTTTAACTGTGTGTTCAACCCATATCTAGATCGGCTTAGCACTCTGAAAAGGAAAAGATATTTAAAGGAGACAAAATTGATCTCTAACTTTACTAAACATTTAAAACTTAAGGACATATGGAGGCTTCAGCACCCAGTTGAAAGAGATTTTTCATGTGAATCAAGGGCATTCAAAACGTTTTCAAGAATCAATGTATTTCTGATACATGAGTCTTTACTGGGTGCTGAGATCTCCACTAAAATCTTTGATATATTCCTTTCAAATCATGCTTTTATTTCCCTTACCATTCAGATTGCCCTTAATTGGAAGAGACAAGTTGGGAATTTTTTCTTCCCTTCTTTCCTACAATCGAATGTAAATTTCAGAAATTGGCTCTCCCACAAATGGAGTAAATTTAAAAGGCTAAATATAGATTACTTGTCCAAAACAGAAATATTCTGGGAGTCGGCAAAAGCTGGTCTCCGAGGAGAAATAATTGCAATGATACAAAGAGGAAGCAACACCACTTGAAGAAATCTTCAAAGCTTATTTATTGGGACAACACAAAAAGCACAAAGCAAGTGCTGGACATTTCGAGAAATAATTTCATACATGTCAAAAAGGGAAAAAAAATTAGTAAAAGAGAGCTCCAATTAGCAAATCAAGTGAAGAATATCTATGCCAAATATAAAGCAGAACCTTCCAGAATGCACTGGTTGGCATATCAGAAAGCGAAAACGGAGAGGGAAGTTTTTTTCCCTCAACAAACGATACAAAAAGACATTAAAAATATTGCAATATTCAATCGGTTCTCGCCAAAATTTCTATCAAAGATAGCAAAGTGTAGGGATTTTTTTTTTTATTGGCTCAATTACGGTTGATTGGGACAATTATAGTCTACCAAAAGATATTATGAAGCATTTTCATAAGTTCTTTCAGGATCTCTATACTGCAGATATTTTTAATCCAGAGGCCAAAGAAAGATTCTGGCGAAAAGTTAAGCTATTAAGAGTATCAACAGAGCAAGTGTCTGTATTAAACAGGAATATTACGCGGGTGGAAGTAGTACAAGCCATCCATAACTCAGCAAATGGTAAAGCTCCTGGCACAGATCAAATACCTGTCGAATTCTATAAAATTCTAGAGGAGCAAGTTGCTCCCCTTCTCGTTAATCTTTTCAATGAGTATTTTATACAAGGAATTAAACCATCCAGATTTTTTACTGCTTCGAATGTTACTCTTATTCTTAAAAAAAGATAAAGACCCTTATTCCATGGACTCCTACCGACCAATATCCCTGCTCAACACAGACTACAAACTTTTAACAAATATTCTAGCAAAAAGATTGAAAAGTGTGATAGGAGAGATAATAGACTCATGCCTGAGATCTTCTCAGAAAAACATCAGGCTTGCTATGGTATTAATTGAGCATTTTACATCTCTTCTTAAAAAACAGGTACATATTAAAGATGACTTTGTGTTACTTACCATTGATGCGGTTAAAGCCTTTGATTCTATATCTTGGGACCATCTATTCACTACATTAGGGAAATTTGGTTTTACAGGCTGCTTTACCAGTTTTATAAAAGTAATATACCAAAAACCAACATCACAATTAAGCATTAATGGGAATCTCTCACCAAACATAACACTTTGCAAAGCACTAGACAGGGATGTCCTCTGTCACAACTTCTTTTTAAGATGGCATTAGAATCTCTTGCTGTGCTATGCAGAAATACATTAGAGGGTGTCCTACTGGGGAAAAAGAGATATATTTTATCCTTATATGCAGATGACATCCTCTTTTATATGGGGAATACCAAAATAAATATACCACGATTGCTAGATATAAATTTCTGAACTTAGCAAGTTTTCGGGATATAAAATCAATCTCCAGAAATCGTAACTATTATGGATAGTTGAAAAGAATGACAGCCTACGATTAAATACTTTTATTCAAGTAGACCGGGGAATAAAATATCTTGGTATTTTTTTATCGAAAAACCCAAATGAATGGTACAAGCTCAATTTCTCCCCTTTATGGCAAAAATGCTCTCTTCTTCTCCATAATTGGACTAGATTACATCTATCATTATCGGCTAAATTTGTTTTTATTAAAATGATTCTATTCCCTAAACTACTTTTTGTTATACAAAATGTTCCAATACTCCTACACGCTCAGGATATTAGGAAATTTAACTCCAGTTGCTAGCGTTATTTATGGGGTAAGAGGAAGCCCAGCATTTCTATTAATACATTATCACACTCTAGAAAAGACAGAGGTTTCGCTCTACCCAATATCAGGTTCTACAACTGGGCAGCATTAGCTAAGATCGCTTTGGATTGGCTCTCCGAATCGGAGTTCATCACCAATTATGCAGAAGAAGCAGCTTTGGTTTTTCCATATTCTATTAAAGCTCTTTTACATCTAAACAAATCCGCTCTTAATAAAGAGAAAATACCAAATTACACTATAAATAATATTCTGCTGGCATGGAATAAGGTGTGCAATTTTTTAAAAGTAGACAAAGGTATGTCAATTTACCTTCCAATTATGGGCAATCCCCAATTTGATACTGCCCTTAAATCTAATGCATTTAAAAAATGGGCACAAAATGGTCTTAAGTTTATATATCAATTAATTGATCCCCATCTTAAAGTGGTCAAATCATTTGAATTTATTATGCCTTGAATATAATATAGAGAACACCCTCCAACTCCAACACACCACGCACAAAATCTAGGCGTCATCCTTGACTCCTCACTTTCCATGGACCGCCAAGTCAACGCCGTCTCTTCGACTTGTTTTCACATACTCCACCTACTGCGAAAAATCTTCAAGTGGATCCCCACCGAAACTAGAAAATTTGTCACCTACGCCCTCGTCAGTAGTCGACTGGACTACGGCAATGCACTCTATGCCGGGTCCACCATCAAGCTCCAGAAACGACTCCAACGCATCCAGAACACCTCGGCCAGACTCATCCTCGACATCCCTCGCCAAAACCACATCACTGAACACCTAAGGAACCTACACTGGCTCCCCGTCAACAAGAGAATCACCTTCAAGCTCCTAACCCATGCATTCAAGGCCCTCCACAATATCGGTCCTGAATACATCAACCACCGTGTCAATTTCTACACCCCCTCCAGACAACTCCGCTCTGCCGACCAAGCACTCGCAGTCATCCCTTGCATCAAGAAAAAAAACAGCTGGAGGAAAATCCTTCTCCTATATGGCAGCAAGGTCCTGGAACTCCCTCCCGTTGCACCTCAGACAATCCACCTTCCTTACAAACTTCAGGAAGGACCTCAAGACCTAGCTCTTCGACTGAATCGTCTTCCCTTAGCCCCCCTCTCCCCGCCCTCCCATAGCGCCTTGAGACCCCCACGGGTGATTAGTTTGCGCTTTACAAGTACCCAATAGAGAACATATAACATATTATATAACATTTTTTCGCGTACCTACAGGTGTGACATTATAGTACATCTAATAAGCTCTTAGATTATAAACTCTGGTCGCTGGGGGACCTTGGCACTGCTGTTAAATGCTTTAAAGCAGGCTATCACTCTATTTTTTTTTTTATACAATCTTCTAATAGCACAGGAGGCAAAAACTAAAAGGACAGCTCTCTTCCATCAATGGTGTTTGGACATTCCAAGTCTAAATTGTAATCGTTTCAGCGAAAGTTTCCTCATCGTAACTAAATTTACAAAAGCAATTTATTTTAGGGAAGCTCACATTAGAATTTTAAATAGATCTTACATTACTCCTAAAAAAATGGCCAAATGGTATCCTATGGGTAACAATATATGCTATAGATGTAGTAGACCAGCATCAGACTTACTTCATGCTTTTTTCCCATATCCTAAATTTCAGAAACTCTAGTCTCAATTTACATTTTGGCTAAACAGATTTCTCCCTAATAAATTCAATCTAGATATTCAATCTGTTTTTTTCTTAGTCACCCCCTGCCGTTCACAAAATATACAGTTAATTAACTTGGCAAAGCTCCAACGATAGCAGCATTTATTAAAAACATGTTGTACCAGATGGCAGTTGAAAAACAAGATCCCTTGATATATACTGACAAATTCAAACTCTTCCTCTTAAAAAGGGAGAAAGTTATACTATCTCTCCCTATTGAGACACAATTGCAAGTCTTAAATCCATTTTGTGCCTCCCCGCTCTTCCTTCAGCTGCTACAGCTGGATTGATTTGCGTCGTATTGGCGTCAAAATCTGACATAATGTAGGGAGGGTTATTATATATTTTTTTGTCTGTCTAGTTTTGTCTTGATTATATATATGTTTGTATAAAAATGATCCATTTTCGAGTTTTGACTCAGTCCAGTAGGACAAGTTAGAAATAGATATAAGGTCAAGTTGTATGACTGATTTTTTCTTTCTCAAGTATGAAAAGTTTTTTTTTTCCATGTGAAGGTCCGCAAATCGATGTGTGAGTTTTTCTTTGTATAAAATAATTTTTATTGTCTGTCCTCATATTTTCCTTTTGTAAACGAAAATGGATGTTAAATAAAGTAAAAAAAATAAATAATAATATATACAACTTATGGTGTTTTTAATCGGAGTTACATAGAATCATTTGTGGGCTAAGCTTAATTATACTTGTCTGAAAGTGATCTTAAATCTACTGAGACCCAGTAAGATTTGTGTGAAGTATCTTGTTATACTGTTTAACTAAACACTGTTAAGCTAATGGTCCATACTCTGGTATTTTATTGTGATATTTGAATGCGATTCATTGTGAGTAAAATTAAATTTTAAAGGTATATATTTTATGATCTTTGTAAAGAATATTATAACAGCAGCATAAGCGTGTATAACTTGATACATAATCTGGTCTCTCATAAATGTATTATTCAAAACAGGGTGGAGTGAGTGCACCTTAGGATAAAAAGTATAATTTTAATTTTAAAGAGAGCTCTAAACCCAGCAATAAGACAAAAGTTCCTCCAAACTAATGTCAGTAAGATAAATGATTAGAACAGGTTAGGGGAGCTATTGTTATGTCTAGAGAATTTTAACTAATCTAAAGAATTTAGGAATAAATATTAATTTCAATTGTTTCGTATATACATTTTAATTGGAGGTTATCTTAAAGAATAAATAAATTGTATTATAACCCTGCTATATACTGACACCCCTTCAATGCATCCTAAATGCCTCTGTCAGAATAATCCACCTTTCCCGTCGCTCTGTATCTGTCTGCACCTCTCTGCGAGTCCCTTCAATGGCTCCCCATTCATAGCAGAATTAAATTCAAAATCCTCACCCTTACATACAAAGCTCTCACCAACGCCGCTCCTCTCTACCTATACTCTCTAATCAACAAGTATTCTCCAGCCCCCTCACTAAGATCCAACAAGAACCTGCTCCTTGCATCTTCGACTATCACCTCTTCCCATGCTAGACTGCAGGACTTCTGTCGTGCAGCACCTACCCTCTGGAACACTCTCCCTCGTGCTGTCAGGCTTTCTCCTAATCTTTCTTCTTTTAAATACTCCCTGAATACTTTTTTGTTCAGAGAAGCCTATCACCCAACTCAATAACAAATTAATTTCTCTTACCTAACATTTCCCTCTGTATTAACATCTTTCTCAATCTTGCAGTCCTCAGCTCCTGTTTCTCAACCTCTAACCCTTCTAGATTGTAAGTTACCACGGGAATAGGGCCCTCAATTCCTCCTGTATGTGTTTGTCAAGTTTTTTCCTGTCTCTTACAAGTTTTATAGCATTGCTTTCTTTAAATGAATTGTACCCATGGACAGCGCTGCAGAATATGTTGTTTCATAAATACAGTAAAATAATAATATTATTATAAGGTCTAACCTGGGTCTTGCCACTGCCAGCTGCTCCAACAATCTCTGTTAACTCTCCTGTATACAATCCAGAGTCCAGGAGAGTATCTAGTCTGGTAACAAATATAGATTTAAAAAGGACAAAAATTAAAAAACAAATTATAAAAACATAATTTATGTAAGAACTTACCTGATAAATTCATTTCTTTCATATTAGCAAGAGTCCATGAGCTAGTGACGTATGGGATATACATTCCTACCAGGAGGGGCAAAGTTTCCCAAACCTTAAAATGCCTATAAATACACCCCTCACCACACCCACAATTCAGTTTAACGAATAGCCAAGAAGTGGGGTGATAAGAAGGAGCGAAAGCATCAAAAATAAGGAATTGGAATAATTGTGCTTTATACAAAAAAATCATAACCACCACAAAAAAGGGTGGGCCTCATGGACTCTTGCTAATATGAAAGAAATTAATTTATCAGGTAAGTTCTTACATAAATTATGTTTTCTTTCATGTAATTAGCAAGAGTCCATGAGCTAGTGACGTATGGGATAGCAGATACCCAAGATGTGGAACTTCCACGCAAGAGTCACTAGAGAGGGAGGGATAAAATAAAGACAGCCAATTCCGCTGAAAAATTAATCCACTACCCAAATCAAAAGTTTCAATTTTTATAATGAAAAAAACTGAACTTATAAGCAGAAGAATCAAACTGAAACAGCTGCCTGAAGTACCATTCTACCAAAACTTAATCTGAAGAAGAAAAAACATCAAAATGGTAGAATTTAGTAAAAGTATGCAAAGAAGACCAAGTCATTGCTTTGCAAATCTGATCAACAAAAGCTTCATTCTTAAAAGTCCAGGAAGTAGAAACTAACCTAGTAGAATGAGCCGTAATCCTCTGAGGCGGGGATTAACCCAACTCCAAATAAGCATGATAAATCAAAAGCTTAACCAAGATGCCAAAGAAATGGCAGAAGCCTTCTGACCTTTCCTAAAACCAGAAAAGATAACAAATAGACTAGAAGTCTGTCTGAAATCTGAGTAGCTTCAACATAATATTTCAAAACTCTTACCACATCCAAGAATGTAAGAATCTTACCAAAGAATTCTTAGGATTAGGACACAAAGAAGGGACAATAATTCCTCTACCAATGTTGTTAGAATTCACAACTTTAGGTAAAAATTGAAATGAGGACAGCAAAAACCACCTTATCCTGATGAAAAATCAGAAAAAGGAGATTCACAAGAAAGAACAGATCATTCAAAAACTGTTCTAGCTGAAGAGATGTCTAAAAAGAACAATACTTTCCATGAAAGTAATTAATGTCCAAAGAAAGCATATGCTCAAACAGAAGAGCCTGTAAAGCCTTCAGAACCAAATTAAGACTCCAAGGAGGAGAAATTGGCTTAAATGACAGGCTTGATACGAACCAAAGCCTGAACAAAACAATGAATATCAGAAAGATTTAGCAATTCTTACTGTGAAACAGCACAGGAAAAGCAGAGATTTGTCCTTTCAAGGAACATGCAGACAAAAACTTATGAAGAAACTATAAAATCCTAAGAATTCTAAAAGAATGCCAAGAGAATTCATAAGAAGAGCATCATGAGATGTAAATCTTCCAAACTCGATAATAAATCCTACTAGTCATAGATTTACAAGCCTGCAATATAGTATTAATCACTGAGTCAGAGAAACTTCTATGACTAAGTACTAAGTGTTACATTTTCATACCATCAAATTAATAATTTGAATTCCTGATGAAAAAAACAAATGTTAAGATATAAGGTCTGGCCTTAATGGAAGTAACCAAGATTGGCAACTGAACATCCGATCAAGAACCATATACCAAAACCTGTGTGGCCATGCTAGAGCCACCAGCCACACCAAAGATTGTTCTCTGATGATTTTGAAAATCACTCTTAAAAGAAGAACCAGAGATGAAAAAATATAGGCAGAATGATAATTCCAAGGAAGTGTCAATGCATACACTACTTCCGCCTGAGGATCCCCGGACCTGAATAGGCCCCTGGGAAGTTCCTTGTTTAGATGAGATGCCAACAGATCTATTTCTGGAAGCCCTCACATCTGAAAAATTGAAAACATAACTGGGTAAAGAGACCATTCTCCCGGATGTAAAGCTTGATTAACAGAGATAATCCGCTTCCCAATGTCTATACCTGGGAAAAAGACCACAGAATTTAGAAAGGAGCTGGATTTAACCCAAGCAAATATCCGAGATACTTCTGTCACAGCCTAAGGACTGATAGTCCCACCCTGATGATTAACATACGCCACAGTTGTGACATTGTCTGAAAAAAACAATAAACGTCTCTTCTTCAAAAAGAAACCAAACTGAAGAACTCTGAGAATGCACGGAGTTCCAAAATATCAAATGGTAATCTCGCCTCCTGAGATTTCCAAACCCCTTGTGCTGACAGAGATCCTCAGACAGCCTCCCAACCTAAAAGACTCGCATCTGTAGAGATCATGGTCCAGGTTGAAAGAACCGAAGAGACCTGTAGAACTAAATGATGGTGATCTTAAACACCGAATCAAAGATAGTTAAACATTAGGATTCGAAGATATAAAAAGTGATATCCTAGAATCCCTGCACCATTATTCAGCATAAAAAACTGGAAAGATTTTTTATGAAAATGAGCAAAGGGAATCGAATCCAATGCAGCAGCCATGAGACCTAAAACTTCCATGCATATATAGCAACTGAAGGAAATAATAGAGACTGAAGGTTCCGACAGACGGAACCCAATAAAATTGTCACTTGTCTGTTAGAGACAAAGACATTGAGACAAACTATCTGGAAACCTAAAAAAGGTGACCCTTGTGTGAGGAATCAAGAAGCTTTTGATAAAAAGAACCTCTAACCATGTCTTGAAGAAACAAAGTTGAATCATATGAGATTCCGCAGAACGAAAAGACTGAGCCAGTACCACGAGACTGTCCAAATAAGGAACACTGAGAACCTTGAAAAGATTCTTAGAACTGTCGCTAGACCAGAAGGAAAAGCAACAAATTGGTAATGCTTGTCAAAAAAGAAAATCTCAAAAAGATATGCATCTATTGTATCTATTGTAAACAAATAATGCATCACTGACCAAAAAGGCAAAATAGACTATATAAACACCATTCTAAAAGATGGTATACTTATATGACAATTCAGAAAGATTTTCTATCTTTAGAACAATGAATAGTCTTGAATAAAACCCCAAACCCATTTCCTAAAAATGGAACTGGAATAAATACCCCAGAAAACTCTAGGTCTGAGCAGCGCTTAATCCCCAACGGGTGATCAGCCGTGTTTCATCAAAACCCAAAATATATAGGACTGAAACACACTTAAGGAAAGTGTTAGCCTTACTGGAATAGCTGGAATATAATAGAAAAAAAAAAAAAAAAAAGACTTCTCACAGACGGTTTTACTCTGAATCTTATTCTGTACCCAAAATGTAAGAAATTTGGACCGAATAGAACCAAACAAATTTCAAAAAAGTCTTAACCTGCCCCTTACCAGCCAAGCTGGAATACGGCACATACATGCAAATTTAGGGAGCGGATTTTGAACTAAAAAACTTCCAATTAAAAACAACATATAAAGCAAAATTATCAAATTCCTTAAATGACAGTTTCAGGAATGGGAAAAAATGCAAAATAAAACAAGCCTCTAGCAACCAGAAGCAACAAAAAAGTGAGACTTAAATAATGTGAGAAAAAAGTGAAACAAGTATGACGCCCACATTTTTGGAACCAAGTATGATGCCCACATTATTGGCGCTAAGTACAACGGCCATATTTTTTGGCACCAAGTATAACGCCATATCCTCTGACGTCGAAACCGACGCCCACATTTTTTGGCGCAAAAAACGTCTGAATACACATGCGTCAAAAGAATGACGTAACTACGACGCCGGAAATGACAAAATTTTGCGCCAAAAAAGTTTGCGCCAAGAATGACGCAATAAAATGAAGAATTTTCTGCCCCCGCGAGCCTAACAGCCCGCAGGGAAAAATAGTCAATTGAAAATTTTCAAGGTAAGAAAAAAATATTTATTCATATGCATTATCCCAAATAATGAAACTGACAGTCTGAATGAAGGAATACTGATTATCCTGAATCATGGCAAATATAAGTTTAAAGACATATATTTAGAACTTTATATATAAAGTGCCCAACCATAGCTTAGAGTGTCACAAAAAATAAGACTTACTTACCCCAGGACACTCATCTACATATAGTAGATAGCCAAACCAGTACTGAAACGAGAATCAGTAGAGGTAATGGTATATAAGAGTATATCGTCGATCTGAAAAGGGAGGTAGGAGAAGAAATCTCTACGACCGATAACAGAGAACCTATGAAATAGATCCCCTAGAGGAAGACCATTGTATTCAAATAGGCAATACTCTCTTCACATCCCTCTGACATTCACTGCACTCTGAGAGGAAAACCGGGCTTCAGCCTGCTGCGAAGCGCATATCAACGTAGAATCTAGCACAAACTTACTTCACCACCTCCATGGGAGGCAAAGTTTGTAAAACTGAATTGTGGGTGTGGTGAGGGGTGTATTTATAGGCATTTTAAGGTTTGGGAAACTTTACCCCTCCTGGTAGGAATGTATATCCCATACGTCACTAGCTCATGGACTCTTGCTAATTACATGAAAGAAAAGTAAAAATGTAAATGATCAACCTGCAGGTTCTGTTTTAAAAGACTGATATCTAACAGAACAATCTTCCAACAATCTGACAGACAGGACCAGAGTGGATTTGATTAAAATCACAAATTAAATTATGGTTTTCTACATAAAGGTTTCATTTTTTTAAAAACAACTTTTCAGATTATTTTTCCAGTTATAATAAAAAAATTACTGGTTTGGTTGTATACCATTAGAAATACATAGATAATTATGAAATTATTGAAGGTAAACTATCGCCAGTTTAATAGGCTAATCATTCATATAGTGATCAACTTTTCAGCTGTACCTTATTGGAAGGAGAAAAATAATCATCACCACAATAATAACAATTTAAATATCTTTATTTAAAGTGAAGGTAAACTTTGGTGAATGAAAGCCCGTTTTTTAAAAATACTATTAAATACAGGGGCACTTTCATTCATCAAAGTTTACAAAGCAGCCGTTTTGTTAAAAAAAAATTACCTTCTTTTCTTTTCACTGCTACAGCAGCTTCCCCCACATAGAGTTTCCTCTATTCACACGTCAGCAATGACTAATCCTGCTTCCTCCAATCACATCATGGCCTCAGGCAATGACTACCCAGGGGGGAAATCTGTGATTAGAGGAAGCCGGATTAGTCATTGCTGACGTGTGAATAGAGGATCTCTAGGTGAGGGAAGCTGCTGTAGCTGTGAAAAGTAAAAAAGGTAATTTTTTTTAACAAAACGGCTGCTTTGTAAACTTTGATGAATGAAAGTACCCCTGTATTTAATAGTATTTATAAAAAACGGGCTTTCGTTCAAGTTTACCTTCACTTTAACTAAAGAATAATCATTACCTTGATGAAAACAAATTTAAATAGTTTTATTTAAAGGACCAGTAAACTTTTGTTTTTTATACCATATTTTACTATCGTATATCGGTAGTACATTGTTAATGAACACAATGCATATGAATATTACTTAAAAGAATATTATATTGTAGAATAACCATTTACTGAAAAATATTTCCGTTTGCCAAACTAAAGCCAGCCTCCTAAAAATTTGGGAATGGCATAATTTGACTAGGACCAATCGCTGAGCTTTAGTTAATGATTAATGATTGATGTGGATGGGAGAGGTGACCTGTCTCTAGGGGTAAGTGACAGTGCTATCTTCTCTCTCTCCTCTCTATGAATCCCGCTGCTCCAGCCTGGGGAGTCTGGGTCCTTTTTATCTCCGCACGGGGAATCTATAGTGACGTAACTGCCCATATATGGACGCACACAGCCTGTGATGTCAGGAAGGAAACTTCTTATAATGGAACATTATATCAAAAGCAGGAACTGGTGAAGAGATTGGGACCCACACACTGTATATAAAAATACCTGTATGTATACATGTATTGTGTACATATTTATATATTGCCCTCATTTTATATATAGATGTAAAGGAATCAATATATATAAATCCAAATTGATTTACATGCGCTTTAACAAAACAGCAATGGCATAAAGTACATTTCTATAATGTCTTTCTATAATGTTTTAGAATTTTGGAACACTAGTTATGGGAGATTGTAGATATTCCTCATATTTAACATTATCCTATACACTACATTCGGCTTATTTATCACCAACTGCACATAAATTGTCTGCAGATGTGCGCATGTCATTTTCCTGTGACATGAGGGTCAATGTACTGCACATGCGCATTCTTTGGAACCTGGCACCCAGGTAGCCCTCCATGATTCAACATGAATAATGAGGATCACAGAGGGCTTGGAAATGATTAAATATTCAAGGTTATTTTATTAACATAAGGAAAAAAAAATGTTGTAATGCATATAAATTGATCGATTATTATTCAAATTAGCAATTTTCTATTGCTGTAATAAAAATTTCGGGGTTTACTGTCCCTTTAACTAAAATAATAAAAATATAGGTTTCACTTTCATTTTTATTGCTTGCCCCTCCCTCCCAACACTTAGGTCCTTGAACAGATTTATTCCACTACAAACTATTTTCAATGAATTGAGCTTCTTAAAACTAATTAGATGATTCTCTACATAGATTTGCAGGGGAACAATTGGGTTGAAGGGACAAAGTATAAATTAAACTTTCATGATTAACATAGAACAGGCAACGTTCCAATTTACTTCTATAATCTAATTTGATTTATTCTCTTGGTATCCTTTGTTGAAAAGCATAATTAGGCTAAGGAGCAGCAATTAACTACTGGGGGTTAACTGATGATTGGTGGCTGCACATATATGCCTCTTGTCATTGGTTCATCCAATGTGTTCATCTAGCTACCCGTAGTGCATTTCTGCTTCTTCAAAAAATGGAAACCAAGAGTATGTAGCAAATTTGCTAATAGAAGTATATAAGAAAGTTGTTTAACATTGTATGGTCTATCAGATTAATGAGAAAAAAAAATGGGTTTATGCCCCTTTAAGGTCTATTTCTCAACTCTGTTTATTGTATAACATTTTTTGCTGTGAAGATGAGGCATGTTATGCAACTGACACAAATTCACAGTTCTGAGAACTACAAAACCAAAAATATGTGAGAATATCTTCTAGATAGATAAAATGCCCAATATAATCTTACAGAAACCTCTTGGAGAGCATGACAATGTGAATGAATTAAATGAATACTTAAAGGGACATTATATACTCGATTTTTCTTTGCATAAATGTTTTGCAGATGATCCAATTATATAGCCCATACAGGTTTTTTTTTTTTTTTTAAATGTATAGTTTTGCTTATTTTTAAATAACATTGCTCTGATTTTCAGATTTCTAACCAAGCCCCAAAGATTTAGGAGAATACCGAAGTATACCTACTCCAGCTTGCTCCTTTTCATATGCAAGGGAAGGGGGAGTGTCTGCTATTTCCCACTTGCAGCGGGTGTTCCAGCTACCTTTTAAACGGTTTTATACTGGATTTTTATATCAGTATCTGTGCATATTATTCTTTATAGTAGTGTCTATTACAAGCAGTAATATGAAAATTATCATTTTTTCTTCGTTTTCTTGGTATCTTTATTTGAAAAAGCAGGAATGTAAGCTTACAAGCCGGCCCATTTTTGGTTCAGAACCCTGGATAGCGCTTGCTGATTGGTGGCTGCATTTAGCCACCAATCAGCAAGCGCTACACAGGTGCTGAACCAAAGATGGGCCGGCTCGTAAGCTTACATTCCTGATTTTTCAAATAAAGATACCAAGAAAACGAAGAAAAAATGATAATAGGAGTAAATTAGAAAGTTGCTTAAAATTGCATGCTTTATCTAAATCATGGAGAAAAAAATGGGTTCAGTATCTCTTTAATGGAGTTAATTTACCAAAAAAAATTAAACATTAAATTTAACATAAAAAGGTATCTTAAATTAATGCATACTTTAAAAAAAACAACAACAACACTGATTTGTAACCACCCTCAACAGAATAATTAATGTTCTGTATATTAAATATGAAAACCTAAACTATTTCCAAAGAATAATGCCCTTTAACTGAAATAGTAGAACATTCATACCCATCAGTCTCAGTAGACCTTGTAAAATGTAGGTTATTGATAAAGTTAGCTAAAAAGTTTGCAACACAAAAGTACATTAGTGCATCAAGTGCATTATACAACTGAAAGCTAAAAGTTTCATGTAGAAAAATGACATAAAGGAAGACATTTGTAATCTCTATTACTCGTGGGGAATAGACTCTTACCTCTGGATGCCTGTGGGAATGATGGCTTTGGAACTCTTCAGCTCTTCATACAAATCTGCTCCATTAGAAGGAAATGCAGAGTACTGAGCAAGCAGAACGCGTCTCACAGCTACCAGTGTCTGAAAGCACAACAGACAAAACTGTACAACTCTTAGAAATATACAAAGATTCCAAGGCTCTAGCAATGTTTTAATGGTAGTTCTAAAGTAAAAAGGTCATTCTAAAAAAAATCTGCATTTCCTTCTGAACAAGTTATATCTTTGAAGCCTTTTTAAATCTTACATTTTAGCCACAAATCTGGTTGTATATAGACTAAGCACAGTATGTAGGAGTTTATTTAAAGGGGTAGGAAAGCGCAACCAGAAATTAATCTTATGTGTTATGTGCAAGAAGCAACAGGGCAAGTATGAAGTAGCTATGGTCTAGAATCTAGATTACAAGTGGATCGCACAAACTTTAGCGCAATGTGTTAACATTGCTCACGCACAATCCATACCACTTCTATTTTTGCATAAATATTACAAGTAGTGAAGTTCTTAATTTAGTTCTGTGCTATAATATGTCAACATATTTTAAGTATAAAACACTTCAATCATAGATACATACACATTTAGTACATAAAATCTTTGTTTTCTAAGTATTAAGTCTAAATATATTTTAAATCCTCTATTTCCATGTGTTTTTTAATGCAAACTAGCAAGCAATAATCATCTACTTCAGTTTTGAAAAGCATTAAATAAACTAAAGTTTTACATTTATTTCTTCAATATTTAAACATTTAATAAAATAAAAATGTAAATACATCATTATATTCATCATTTACATACAATTTAATGTCCATGTAAAAGTATTTAAAGGGACAGTCTACTCCAGAATTGTTATTGTTTAAAAAGATAGATAATCCTTTTATTACCTATTCCCCGGCTTTGTATAACCAACACTGTTATATTAATATACTTTTTACATCTGCGATTACTTTGTATCTAAGCCTCTGCAGATTTCCCCCCTATCTCAGTTCTTTTGAAAGATTTGCATTTCAGCAAATCAGTGCTGACCACAGGAGTGAGCATAATGTTATCTATATGGCAGACATGAACTAGAGCTGTCTAGCTGTGAAAAACTATCAAAATGCACTGAGATAAGAGGCGGCCTTCAAGGGCTTAGAAATAAGCATATAAGCCTACCTAGGTTTAGCTTTCAAAGATTACCATGAGAACAAAGCAAATTTGATGATAAAAGTAAGTTGGAAAGTTGTTTAAGATTGCATGCCCTTTCTGAATCATGAAAGTTACATTTTGACTAGACTGTCTCTTTAATGTCTATTTAAAGGTCTGGTCTTAATTGATGAGTGCTATGTGCCAATACATAAATAGTGGACACTTACACTTAAAATAGATAAACACTGCACTGTCAGAATTCAATTTCTAACAAAAGTCAAATTCATAAACTATAATGAATAAATAAAAATAAAATGGAGGCAGTTCCTTTGCCATTTTTTCGGGAATTAAAAAAAAATATCAAGTTTTAATAGGCTGCAGGATTAAAATATTTTATTAGTTAAATATTGTAAAGATTATAAGTATCTTTTCTCCTTTGCCACATTGGTAAATTACCTGGAATTATTTATCATATGCCCAGAAAATAGAAAGATTGTGGCTTCAATTATGCTATTCAACTGGAATTTTCAAAACAATTACAAAGAACTAACGTTATGTTATAATATTTTCACCAAATAGAATTATGTAGATGTAACTGTTGAAAAAGGGTAAAACTGCATTCTAAATCGCTAATAAAATTAGGCATATAAATATTACCTTATATGACAAAGAGCATTTCCGAGCAAGATCTTCTAAATCAGAAGCAACCAGATCAACTACTAAAAAGTAAAGAAACAATGCCATGTAACAACGTATAAACAATAATAGTAATGATAATTATTAGTATTACAAGAAATGTAAAATATTTATCTTTATATAAGTAGCATAGGTTTGCAATTATTTAGAATGTGGTAGCAATAATCAGTCCTCCTCAAGAAAAATAAAAGCACATTCTCATACCCTGTTTCTCACTTCCATAGTAAACCTAACAGCCCAGGGCTTAAAGGGATGCTGAACCCAAATGTTTTCTTTCATGATTCAGATAGAGCATGTAATTTTAAGCAACTTTCTAATATACTCCTATTATCAAATTTTCTTTGTTCTCTTGGTATCTTTATTTGAAAAAGCAGGAATGTAAGCATAGGAGCCGGTGTTCCAAAATTAGTCTCAACGCATAAAAATTCCGGACCCGCGTCACTTCCAGTGATGTGACATTAGCTGTTGGAGGCGTGTGGCACTCACTGCACATGCGCAAATCGCCCATCTTCCCAAAATCAACTGTTTAGGTCTAAGCAAAGGGTCGAGGAATTCTATGGGCATTAGACTGCATTGTGCCTGCGTGCATGGCTCCACAAAATGTAACAGTGTCTATATGGTTGTTCTAGATAACCGTTAAATTGTGTGGGGCCACATGATGCTGTACATTAATTTGTTAATAGAATCCGCCCTATACTGTAAAATTTGAAAATTTGGGATTCACATATTTTATTATATTAATATAACTTGTATGTTGGTTTGTTTTTCCCCATTCCCATTTTACGCTGCGCACACATGCGCACTGAAGGCAACTCGCCTGTAAAAATCATGGACCCTCTGATGCAGCTTATTAAGCTGATCGTCAGGAGTTGGGCTGTGTGCGCATGCGTGGTATTCTGCATGCAGGCGCAATGCAGTCTTAAGCCTATATAATTCCTCGACCCTTTGCTTAGACCTAAACAGCTGATTTTGGGAGGTTGGGACGTTTGCACATGTGCAGTGAGTGCCACATGCCTCCAACAGCTGATGTCACATCACCGGAAGTGTATGCGTCAAAACTAATTTTAGAACACTGGTCCATTTTTGGTTCAGAACCTGGATATCGCTTGCTGATTGGTGGCTACATTCAGCCACCAACCATCAAGCGCTACCCAGGTGCTGAACCAAAGATGGGACAGCTTGTAAGGTTACATTTCTGCTTTTACAAATAAAGATACCAAGAGAATGAAGAAAATGTGATAATAGGAGTAAATTAGAAAGTTGCTGATTTTTATTTTAAAGTCAATTAAAGCAGTCTGACAAAACAAATTGAAGAAGAAACCAACTTCCATGAAGAAAACAAAATACCACGAATAAGAAACAGCTTGAATAAGAAACCAACTTCCATATTGCCTTAAAATTGCATACTCTAGCTCAGTGTTTTCCAAAATGTGTGTCGTGACACAGTGTGTCAGCTGCAGTTTGTAGGTTTGTCCCTGCTTCAGCACAATTTTTTTTAATGTAATTTTTTTGTGGGTTTCCGACTTTCCGCCTGCCTGCTACGCATATCACATGATTGATACCTAGTGGGTCACAGATCATCTTAACCTATTGGCGCAGCTAGGCGGGAACTGAAACTATTCCCATTGGCGGCTTATGCGAGTGTCTTTATCTAATATTCCACCAAATATTCAGAAACTGTGTTAATCCCATCAACCTCATACATTCTATTAAAATAGTAAGTAGCTATTGGTGTTATTTTTTTTTTAATTCTTGCACATACATACTGTTACTTGTAAATACATTTTGTTATTATATAATTTATGTATGTGTCCGTATCTCTTAAAACATGTTTGTTTAGCCTCCTGTTTGCTAGTACAACTGAATTACTGTGTCGCAAAATGATGTAGGTGTCAAAAGTGTGTCACCAACATTAAAAGTTTGGAAAGCTCTGTTCTAGCTGAATCATGAACTAAAACATTTGGGTTCAGTATCCCTTTAATCAATAGAAAAATCATACAACCCAAAAAAAAAAAAGTTTATGTAAAATATATTATTGTTTTTTTGAGTGTCTGCTGTATGTTTACAAGTCAGACTGCCAGTATATGTGCATTATATACTATGTGTTATATGGGATAGGCACAGACAAAGGCTGTGGTGGACATTTTACAAAGTACAGACCTTAGTGAAGGACACCAAGGTACATTTTAAATTAAAAACATTATTTTATAGCGCTGGGTGTTATTATACTGATGCAGATACCACTGATCCCATAACCAGCCCTCCTCTAGCTATACCCATGTGCCAGTGTCACTACTGTGTCATTATATAGTGCTTGGTGATATTATACTGATGCAGATACCACTGATCCTATAACCAGCCCTCCTCTAGCTATACCCATGTGCCAGTGTCACTACTGTGTCATAATATAGTGCTGGGTGTTATTATACTGATGCAGATACCACTGACCCTATAACCAGCCCTCCTCTAGCTATACTCATGAGTCAGTGTCACTACTGTGTCATAATATAGTGCTGGGTGTTATTATACTGATGCAGATACCACTGATCCTATAACCAGCCCTTGTCTGGCTATACGCATGTGCCAGTGTCACTACTGTGTTATTATATAGTGCTGGGTGTTATTATACTGATGCAGATACCACTGATCCTATAACCAGCCCTCCTCTGGCTATACCCATGTGCCAGTGTCACTACTGTGTTATTATATAGTGCTGGGTGTTATTATACTGATGCAGATACCACTGATCCTATAACCAGTCCTCCTCTGGCTATACGCATGTGCCAGTGTCACTACTGTGTTATTATATAGTGCTGGGTGTTATTATACTGATGCAGATACCACTGATCCTATAACCAGCCCTCCTCTAGCTATACCCATGTGCCAGTGTCACTACTGTGTTATTATATAGTGCTGGGTGTTATTATACTGATGCAGATACCACTGATCCTATAACCAGCCCTTGTCTGGCTATATGCATGTGCCAGTGTCACTACTGTGTCATTATATAGTGTTGGGTGTTATTATACTGATGCAGATACCACTGATCCTATAACCAGCCCTCCTCTGGCTATACGCATGTACCAGTGTCACTACTGTGTCATTATATAGTGCTGGGTGTTATTATACTGATGCAGATACCACTGACACTATAACCAGTCCTTGTCTGGCTATACGCATGTGCCAGTGTCACTACTGTGTCATTATATAGTGCTGGGTGTTATTATACTGATGCAGATACCACTGACACTATAACCAGCCCTTGTCTGGCTATACTCATGAGTCAGTGTTACTACTGTGTCATTATATAGCACTGGGTGTTATTATACTGATGCAGATACCACTGATCCTATAACCAGCTCTTGTCTGGCTATACGCATGTGCCAGTGTCACTACTGTGTCATTATATAGCACTGGGTGTTATTATACTGATGCAGATACCACTGACCCTATAACCAGCTCTTGTCTGGCTATACCCATGTGCCAGTGTCACTACTGTGTCATTATATAGTGCTGGGTGTTATTATACTGATGCAGATACAACTGATTCTATATCTAGCCCTTGTCTGGCTATACCCATGTGCCAGCGTCACTACTGTGTCATTATATAGCACTGGGTGTTATTATACTGATGCAGATACCACTGATCCTATAACCAGCCCTCCTCTGGCTATACCCATGTGCCAGTGTCACTACTGTGTCATTATATAGCACTGGGTGTTATTATACTGATGCAGATACCACTGACCCTATAACCAGCCCTCCTCTAGCTATACCCATGTGCCAGTGTCACTACTGTGTCATTATATAGTGCTGGGTGTTATTATACTGATGCAGATACCACTGATCCTATAACCAGCCCTCCTCTGGCTATACCCATGTGCCAGTGTCACTACTGTGTCATTATATAGTGCTGGGTGTTATTATACTGATGCAGATACCACTGATTCTATATCTAGCCCTTGTCTGGCTATACCCATGTGCCAGCGTCACTACTGTGTCATTATATAGCACTGGGTGTTATTATACTGATGCAGATACCACTGATCCTATAACCAGCCCTTGTCTGGCTATACCCATGTGCCAGTGTCACTACTGTGTCATTATATAGTGTTGGGTGTTATTATACTGATGCAGATACCACTGACCCTATAACCAGCCCTTGTCTGGCTATACGCATGTGCCAGTGTCACTACTGTGTCATTATATGGCGCTGGGTGTTATTATACTGATGCAGGTACCACTGATCCTATAACTAGCCCTCCTCTAGCTATACCCATGTGCCAGTGTCACTACTGTGTCATTATATAGTGTTGGGTGTTATTATACTGATGCAGATACCACTGACCCTATAACCAGCCCTTGTCTGGCTATACCCATGTGCCAGTGTCAATACTGTGTCATTATATAGTGCTTGGTGTTATTATACTGATGCAGATACCACTGACCCTATAACCAGCCCTTGTCTGGCTATACCCATGTGCCAGTGTCACTACTGTGTCATTATATAGTGCTGGGTGTTATTATACTGATGCAGATACCACTGACCCTATAACCATCCCTTGTCTGGCTATACCCATGTGCCAGTGTCACTACTGTGTCATTATATAGTGCTGGGTGTTATACTGATGCAGATACCACTGATCCTATAACCAGCCCTCCTCTAGCTATACCCATGTGCCAGTGTCACTACTGTGTCATTATATAGTGCTGGGTGTTATTATACTGATGAAGATACCACTGACCCTATAACCAGCCCTTGTCTGGCTATACCCATGTACCAGTGTCACTACTGTGTTGTTATATAGTGCTGGGTGTTATTATACTGATGCAGATACCACTGATACTATAACAAGCCCTCCTCTGGCTATACCCATGAGCCAGTATCACTAATAGTACTGTGTCATTATATAGTGCTGGATGTTATTATACTGATGCAGATACCACTGATCCTATAACCAGCCCTCCTCTAGCTATACCCATGTGCCTGTGTCACTACTGTGTCATTATATAGCGCTGGGTGTTATTATACTGATGCAGATACCACTGATCCTATAACCAGCCCTCCTCTAGCTATACCCAAGTGCCAGTGTCACTACTGTGTCATTATATAGCGCTGGGTGTTATTATACTGATGAAGATACCACTGACCCTATAACCAGCCCTTGTCTAGCTATACGCATGTGCACGTGTCACTACTCTGTCATTATATAGTGCTGGGTGTTATTATACTGATGCAGATACCACTGACCCTATAACCAGCTCTTGTCTGGCTATACGCATGTGCCAGTGTCACTACTGTGTCATTATATAGTGCTGGGTGTTATTATACTGATGCAGATACCACTGACCCTATAACCAGCTCTTGTCTGGCTATACGCATGTGCCAGTGTCACTACTGTGTCATTATATAGCGCTGGGTGTTATTATACTGATGCAGATACCACTGATCCTATAACCAGCCCTCCTCTAGCTATACCCATGTGCCTGTGTCACTACTGTGTCATTATATAGAGCTGGGTGTTATACTGATGCAGATACCACTGATCCTATAACCAGCCCTCCTCTGGCTATACCCATGTGCCAGTGTCACTACTGTGTCATTATATAGTGCTGGGTGTTATACTGATGCAGATACCACTGATCCTATAACCAGCCCTCCTCTGGCTATACCCATGTGCCAGTGTCACTACTGTGTCATTATATAGTGCTGGGTGTTATTATACTGATGCAGATACCACTGATCCTATAACCAGCCCTCCTCTAGCTATACCCATGTGCTAGTGTCACTACTGTGTCATTATATAGCACTGGGTGTTATTATACTGATGCAGATACCACTGACACTATAACCAGTCCTTGTCTGGCTATACCCATGTGCCAGTGTCACTACTGTGTCATTATATAGCACTGGGTGTTATTATACTGATGCAGATACCACTGACACTATAACCAGCCCTTGTCTGGCTATACGCATGTGCCAGTGTCACTACTGTGTTATTATATAGTGCTGGGTGTTATTATACTGATGCAGATACCACTGATTCTATAACCATCCCTTGTCTGGCTATACCCATGAGCCAGTGTCACTACTGTGTTATTATATAGCGCTGGGTGTTATTATACTGATGCAGATACCACTGATCCTATAACCATCCCTTGTCTAGCTATACCCATGTGCTAGTGTCACTACTGTGTCATTATATAGCGCTGGGTGTTATTATACTGATGAAGATACCACTAGGGTTGCCACCTCAGCCATGTTTTCCTGGACACTTATGAGTTACACATGCTGCAGGGTGTGCAGGGAGGAACATGTATTGTGTTTCTGGACAGCACTATTCATGTTCCTCCCTGCAGCATGTGTAACTTATAAGTGTTCTGTATTTTAAGGGACAGGTGGCAACCCTAGATACCACTGACCCTATAACCAGCCCTCCTCTAGCTATACCCATGTGCCAGTGTCACTACTGTGTCATTATATAGTGCTTGGTGTTATTATACTGATGCAGAAACCACTGATCCTATAACCAGCCCTCCTCTAGCTATACCCATGTGCCAGTGTCACTACTGTGTCATTATATAGCGCTGGGTGTTATTATACTGATGCAGATACCACTGACCCTATAACCAGCCCTTGTCTGGCTATACGCATGTGCCAGTGTCACTACTGTGTCATTATATAGTGCTTGGTGTTATTATACTGATGCAGATACCACTGAACCTATATCTAGCCCTTGTCTGGCTATACGCATGTGCCAGTGTCACTACTGTGTCATTATATAGTGCTTGGTGTTATTATACTGATGCAGATACCACTGATCCTATATCTAGCCCTTGTCTGGCTATACGCATGTGCCAGTGTCACTACTGTGTCATTAAATAGTGCTGGGTGTTATTATACTGATGCAGATACCACTGATCCTATAACCAGCCCTCCTTTAGCTATACCCATGTGCCAGTGTCACTACTGTGTCATTATATAGCGCTGGGTGTTATTATACTGATGAAGATACCACTGACCCTATAACCAGCCCTTGTCTAGCTATACACATGTGCCAGTGTCACTACTCTGTCATTATATAGTGCTGGGTGTTATTATACTGATGCAGACACCACTGATCCTATAACCAGCTCTTGTCTGGCTATACGCATGTGCCAGTGTCACTACTGTGTCATTATATAGTGCTGGGTGTTATTATACTGATGCAGATACCACTGATCCTATAACCAGCCCTCCTCTAGCTATACCCATGTGCCTGTGTCACTACTGTGTCATTATATAGCGCTGGGTGTTATTATACTGATGCAGATACCACTGACACTATAACCAGTCCTTGTCGGGCTATACCCATGTGCCAGTGTCACTACTGTGTCATTATATAGCACTGGGTGTTATTATACTGATGCAGATACCACTGACACTATAACCAGCCCTTGTCTGGCTATACGCATGTGCCAGTGTCACTACTGTGTTATTATATAGTGCTGGGTGTTATTATACTGATGCAGATACCACTGATTCTATAACCATCCCTTGTCTGGCTATACCCATGAGCCAGTGTCACTACTGTGTTATTATATAGCGCTGGGTGTTATTATACTGATGCAGATACCACTGATCCTATAACCATCCCTTGTCTAGCTATACCCATGTGCTAGTGTCACTACTGTGTCATTATATAGCGCTGGGTGTTATTATACTGATGAAGATACCACTAGGGTTGCCACCTCAGCCATGTTTTCCTGGACACTTATGAGTTACACATGCTGCAGGGTGTGCAGGGAGGAACATGTATTGTGTTTCTGGACAGCACTATTCATGTTCCTCCCTGCAGCATGTGTAACTTATAAGTGTTCTGTATTTTAAGGGACAGGTGGCAACCCTAGATACCACTGACCCTATAACCAGCCCTCCTCTAGCTATACCCATGTGCCAGTGTCACTACTGTGTCATTATATAGTGCTTGGTGTTATTATACTGATGCAGAAACCACTGATCCTATAACCAGCCCTCCTCTAGCTATACCCATGTGCCAGTGTCACTACTGTGTCATTATATAGCGCTGGGTGTTATTATACTGATGCAGATACCACTGACCCTATAACCAGCCCTTGTCTGGCTATACGCATGTGCCAGTGTCACTACTGTGTCATTATATAGTGCTTGGTGTTATTATACTGATGCAGATACCACTGAACCTATATCTAGCCCTTGTCTGGCTATACGCATGTGCCAGTGTCACTACTGTGTCATTATATAGTGCTTGGTGTTATTATACTGATGCAGATACCACTGATCCTATATCTAGCCCTTGTCTGGCTATACGCATGTGCCAGTGTCACTACTGTGTCATTAAATAGTGCTGGGTGTTATTATACTGATGCAGATACCACTGATCCTATAACCAGCCCTCCTCTAGCTATACCCATGTGCCAGTGTCACTACTGTGTCATTATATAGCGCTGGGTGTTATTATACTGATGAAGATACCACTGACCCTATAACCAGCCCTTGTCTAGCTATACACATGTGCCAGTGTCACTACTCTGTCATTATATAGTGCTGGGTGTTATTATACTGATGCAGACACCACTGATCCTATAACCAGCTCTTGTCTGGCTATACGCATGTGCCAGTGTCACTACTGTGTCATTATATAGTGCTGGGTGTTATTATACTGATGCAGATACCACTGATCCTATAACCAGCCCTCCTCTAGCTATACCCATGTGCCTGTGTCACTACTGTGTCATTATATAGCGCTGGGTGTTATTATACTGATGCAGATACCACTGATCCTATAACCAGCCCTCCTCTAGCTATACCCATGTACCAGTGTTACTACTGTGTCATTATATAGCGCTGGGTGTTATTATACTGATGCAGATACCACTGATTCTATCACCAGCCCTCCTCTGGCTATACCCATGTGCCAGTGTCACTACTGTGTTATTATATAGCGCTGGGTGTTATTATACTGATGCAGATACAACTGATCCTATATCTAGCCCTCCTCTAGCTATAGCCATGTGCCAGTGTCACTACTGTGTCATTATATAGTGCTGGGTGTTATTATACCGATGCAGATACCACTGATCCTATAACCAGCCCTCCTCTAGCTATACCCATGTGCTAGTGTCACTACTGTGTCATTATATAGTGCTGGGTGTTATTATACTGATGAAGATACCACTAGGGTTGCCATATCAGCCATGTTTTCCTGGACACTTATGAGTTACACATGCTGCAGGGTGTGCAGGGAGGAACATGTATTGTGTTTCTGGACAGCACTATTCATGTTCCTCCCTGCAGCATGTGTAACTTATAAGTGTTCTGTATTTTAAGGGACAGGTGGCAACCCTAGATACCACTGACCCTATATCCAGCCCTCCTCTAGCTATACCCATGTGCCAGTGTCACTACTGTGTCATTATATAGCGCTGGGTGTTATTATACGGATGCAGATACCACTGATCCTATAACCAGCCCTCCTCTGGCTATACCCATGAGGCAGTGTCACTACTGTGTCATTATATAGTGCTGGGTGTTATTATACTGATGCAGATACCACTGACCCTATAACCAGCCCTTGTCTAGCTATACCCATGTACCAGTGTCACTACTGTGTCATTATATAGTGCTTGGTGTTATTATACTGATGCAGATACCACTGATCCTATAACCAGCCCTCCTCTAGCTATACCCATGTGCCTGTGTCACTACTGTGTCATTATATAGTGCTGGGTGTTATTATACTGATGCAGATACCACTGACCCTATAACCAGCCCTCCTCTGGCTATACCCATGAGCCAGTGACACTACTGTGTCTTTGTATAGAGCTGGGTGTTATTATACAGATGCACATCCAGTATTTCACTCAGGCTTTATTTATTCCATAACTTATCACCCAATATCGCTAGCAGTGTCTTGACAAGCCACTGACTTTATTCACACAACATATTTTTTTTTATTCCTATTATTTAATCATAAAGAAAAGATATACTAAGGTTGTGGCGGACACTGCAAGGGCTAGTCACGGACACCTTGCCTATCCCGTCAGACCCTTACCAGAAACATGCTTGTGCACATATGCCAGCATCAGACCCCAGAACCGTATATGCCCATTATTTGGTAATGCAAACGATACCTGTTTTCACATTGTTTTTCTTCAGAGCTATAATTATGTCAGCTGATAAGCCAGGGCAAAGCCCCTCTCGCAGGATCACCATGGCTCCAAATGGTTATATTTTTCTCTAAATAATATACATATATAAAAAACGTATATCATATAAGGAAGGACTAGCAGATAGCCATCCGTACATGCCTAATATTACAGGAACTTATAAGACACACACAAAAAATACACATCCGGAAATTTGCTCATATTTCCAAAGCGCCCAAATAATGTGTTGAAATAAAGTTGGTTCAAAGCTCCCACCTCACCGCTCCTTGCTGATTCGCTGCTGCTTGACAAGTTAACTTTTTGCGTTGATTGGGTACCTGGGAGTTGTAGTTTTGCTTGTGTCAAAATGTTATTGTACACACGCAACTTCCTGTTTCTCTCACAGAATGATTCCTTCGCTAGTACAAAGAACTGTAAGTCTTAATTTTGTGCCATATAGGAAATGTGGTTCATTCATTAGCTCTCAGCATGATATAGGCACATGGATTTAAAGTAATGGTTTTATAGTGATTGGACAGTGAAATATTTCATATTACAGTTCTAGTTGCATCTTATTAGTTTTGTTTGAGAGATGTAAATAATTAATTGGCGGGAATGTACAACGATCAAATATTAATTACCGAGGCCGTAGCTTTACAGTCTGTGTCCACGAAGAGTAACAGCGTCTGCTGTGCAAATACTTTCATTAGCAAATTGTTCTGAAATTCTGTAATGTTGCCAAGCACTTTAAGTATATAACTCTATGTTATCTTTAAATCAGTAGCATTCATAAATATACTGTAAAATATCTGTTTATATTGTAAAATATGATTATTTTTCACTTCTGCATTAAAATGGATTCGAATGGAATATATGGGTAAATCAAATGGTTATGGATTTCTTTTCAAAATTATTACACAGAGCATGTTACTGTAATGTGTTTTTATGCTTGTGACCTTAAATATGTGGGAGTTGTCCTTATCAGACTGTAAGCAAACTATCCCATGGACTAGTTGTGTACAAACATGCACTTCTTGTTAGCTTTAAAGATACCTAAACCCACAATTTTTTCTTAAACGATTCAGATAGAGAATGCAATTTAGAACAACTTTCCTATTTACATCTATGATCTATTTCGCTTCATTCTCTTGGTATCCTTTGTTGAAAAGCCTATCTGAATAGGCTCAATAGTTGCTGATTGGTGGCTATATATAGATGACTCGTGTGATTGGCTCATCCATGTGGACAATGCACTGCTATTTCTTTAACAAAGGATATTTAAAGAATGAAGCAAATTGGATAATAGAAGTAAATTGGAATGCTGTTTAAAATTGTATTCTCTATCTGAGTCATGAAATAAAAAAATATGGGTTTCATGTCCCTTTAAGATCACCAACTTGAATCTAAGTTTTTTTTTTTAATGCAAAAAAAAATAAATATTCTTAATATTTTAAAATAGTTCTCTTTCATAAACTTGGTAGGATTATTTTGCAGTTTCATATCAATTTAACCATCTACTGACATGAACATATATTAAACTCAAAATGATAAATCAGTAGGATGAAAGACTGATTTTGTAAACTTAGGGCAGAAATCTACTACCCTATATTTTTAACAGGTACTGCATATGCCAGAATAACCAATTGAGCAATCTCAAAATAATTTAGTTTTTTTTTTTTTATAAAAAAGGGGTCAGTAAAGACCTAAGTGAAGTGACCAATAATTAATAAAAAAAAAAAAAATATATATATATATATACTGTGTGTGTGTATATATATATATATATATATATATATATATATATATATATATACACAGTATATACTGATTGTTTAACAGCAAAAAATAATTTAATTTAAGCACTGTATAATCTAAAATATGCTGTCAGGTCAAAATATGTTTGCATGTTTTCTCCAAAAGTATGTAAATTTACTACAGTTGCTCAAATTAAAGCTTTTAAATATAGTATAAACAAATAGACACACAAAATAAATATATCAGCGCTAATTCACTGAAATAATCAGACCACCTGTACTGTTTCTATAAAATCAATCTAGGTAACAGTATCAATTCAACATAAACATTAAATAAACTAAACCTGAGCAATTACAGAATTTCAAATAAACATACAAAAATATAAGATAATATAAAATGGTTATATCACATATTAGGTAAAAATATACACGTAAGTACCAACATAACAGAAATTCTAACCTAGAGTCCAAATGTACTTCAATCAAGAGTCCCAAATGAGAATAAGGAGATTCCAAGTCCTGAAAAAGGATTCTAGGTGCACTCAAGCAGATGCCGCTTCTTTTTGGTGACAATTCTTGTAATCACCAGAGTAGAAACCAGGACTAGAGCAAAAGAGAACAAGAAGCGCAAAAAGACTTGAGTTATTTAATGTAGAAGCACATAAAAATAATCAACATAAAAACTTACATTAAAGTAAGCACAATAAATCACTGGATCAGTTGACAGTGGCAATCTAAGTCCCAATCCTCAGGCAGAGTTGTCCAGATTTCAAATGGACCGCTGAACAAGCCGGCGTCTGACGTCACTGCAGATATCAGGAACCGGAGCGTCCCCCTTCAGGTCTATACCTCTTAGAATGCTGGAACTGTCAATGAGGAAAGAGCACAATTTGCGATATCCCTACGCGTTTCGTCCGGATCCTGGCCGGACTTCTTCAAGGGCTTAATGAAAATAGTTCAAGTTGAATGCTTGAAGCAGCGTTAAGCTTTTATTTATGGTATTGACAGTTCCAGCATTCTAAGAGGTATAGACCTGAAGGGGGACGCTCCGGTTCCTGATTTCTGCAGTGACATCAGACGCCGGCTTGTTCGGCGGTCCATTTGAAATCTGGACAACTCTGCCTGAGTATCGGGACTTAGATTGCCACTGTCAACTGATCCAGTGATTTATTGTGCTTACTTTAATGTAAGTTTTTATGTTGATTATTTTTATGTGCTTCTACATTAAATAACTCAAGTCTTTTTGCGCTTCCTGTACTCTTTTGCTCTAGTCCTGGTTTAAATATAGTATGTGGCCTAAAAAAACAACAACAATTTTGTTGTTTGTCATTTAACAGATATTGACCTTAGGCTACTGTAATTAATCCCCGCAAAGGGGGTTAGTGGCGGTTTCGATTCAGGGTCTGCATTGCTCTGCGGGTCCCGAGCAGCGCTTTTAATGTGTGTTTAACCTATATGTGGGGGAAGGGGGTAAACACACGGTAGTACAGAGTCTTTAGAGCATGTCATTTTCCCCACTATTATGGCCAGTTATTATGTATAGCATAGTGGAGAGAAAGGAGACTGGAAGCATGATATAAACTTCTGAAAGCATTTTTCACAAAAAGAACAATACCAGAACACGGGGACATAAAGCATTTTTTTTATTACAGTTATGAATAGTAAAATAACAGCAACTATGCAATGTACGTCATTTATTTTCCCCCATTTTCATCTAATTTAACAATTAAAATTTTGGGAATTCAAGTTGTGGATGTACACCCTGCAGATTTTAAACACATAGTCCTTAAAGGGACAGCCTGTCACTAACTGGCTTTTGCAGAGGCGATGAGATATGAAAGTGAAAAACAATGCAATATTTGCTAATACAATGACATTGGCTAACCTTGTCTACTTTAGCGTCAAGTCACAAATGACTCCTCCCAAACAGGCAAGTGGTGGTGGGAATGAGAATGTGGCCATTGGGAAAACAACCGGCAGCAAATAATGTGTTAATCTAGTCTGAAAATGTTTGCAGTTGGCTGGTATGTTCATCTGTTGCAAAATGACAGAAGAGTCTTGCAATCACAAGATATTGTATGTCCCTTCTAAATAAGCATTTATTTACATAAAGAGTAGTTGGTTCATGGAATAGACTTAAAATCAGGGTGGTAGGGACATATACAGTAAGAGAAATCAAGAACGCCTGCAATATACAAAAAACCCAACCTAATTGATAAAGGGCATATCAGTACACATTATATAAACTTGATTAACACAATACTGAGTGTGTTAAAAATCAATTCTTTAGCTTTTTTAGTAACAACATTCAACAGATCCCAGAGCATAGGCACGAGGTGATTTGCTGCATATGCATTGTTAATTAGCTTGCCTTCTGATAAAAACTCATTCAGTTATAAATCAGTGTACTCTGTGATATTGTCACATGGGGCATTTTAGAGGTGATGAAACCCTTGTTTAACTTTGTTTTCACAGACAGTTTTATCAGGTGGGTATTTGGTCACATACATTGTGGCCCGGGCAGATTGCTAAAGATACTGCCAAGCAGAGAATCCTCAGTGTTTGGTATTAGGTCAAATAAACTGACATAGCTCTACTGTTAAAGGGACAGTGTACACCAATTCTCATATAACTGCATGCTATAGCCACTAATATAAAGAAGAATATGCACAGATACTGACTAAATCCAGTATAAAACCTTTTAAAAACTTACTTAGAAGCTCCCAGTTTAAGAGGTAGTCTGGGACACCCAGTGAAAGGGGCTGGAAAACCAAGAAGAGCAGGCACTTCCCTTACCCCACTTCCCTGCATATGAAAATACAGATAACATTAACAGGAGCCAGCAGGAGTCTGTAAACGCAGGTATATATCTAACACTGTGGGACTTGGTTAGGAGTCTGGAAACCATCACAATGTTATTAAAAAATAAGCAAAACTATACATTACAAAAACACCCCAGATGGGCTATATAAATTGATCATCTTCCAAACATTAAAGTGAAAGTAAATCCTAGCGTTTTACAAACGCTAGGATTTACTATTGAAACAAATAAAGGGCACTTTCATTCATGAAGTATAATATTCTTCATGTAGAAAGCTCCTTTATTTGATTCAATCGATCACGGCGCATAGCTCCTACAGCAGCGCATGGCTAAAAAATTTTTGGCTACGAGGTGACGTTTTCACCTCGTAGCCAATAGATGTGCGGTAAATCCGTTTCCTATGGGCGCCAAGCCAGATTTACCGCACGTCTATTGGCTAAGAGGTGAAAATGTCACTTCTTAGCCAAAACATTTTTTTAGCCGTGGGCTGCTGTAGGAGCTAAGAGCGGCGATCGATTGAATCAAATAAAGGAGCTTTCTACATGAAGTATCTTATACTTCATGAATGAAAGTGCCCTTTATTTGTTTCAATACTAAATCCTAGCGTTTGTAAAACGCTAGGATTTACTTTCACTTTAATGCAAAGAAAAATCTAGTGTACAATGTCCCTTTAAGGGTTGAAGTGATATGCTTTAAAGTGAAAGTCCACCCCAGTGTTAATGAAACGCTAGCATTGACTATTGAAACAAACAAAGGAGCTTTCTGCATGAAGTATCTTATACTTCATGAATGAAAGTCCCCTTTATTTGTTTCAATAGTCAATCCTAGCGTTTCACAAACGCTAGGATTGACTTTCACTTTAAAAGGAACAGTAAACACAATGGGGTCAATTTATCAAGCCCCGTACGGAGCTTGATGTCCTGTGTTTCAGGCGAGCCGGAAACAGAAGTTATGAAGCAGCGCTCTAAAGACCGCTGCTCCATAACTTGTCCGCCTGCTCTTAGGCCGCAGACAGAAATCAAACCGATCGGGTTGATTGACACTCCCTGCTAGCGGCTGATTGGCCGCAAATCTGCAGGGGGTGGTATTGCTGGTGCAATGATAAATAGCTGTCGCCATTTATCAATGTGCAGCGGACATGATACGCTACATTGTATCATGTCCGCTTGCACATTAATAAATTGACCCCAATGTAATTACAATACATTTGTTGCCTTGCTATAGAAAAACATCAACCTAGTCTAAATATATTTGTAAAACAAATTAACAACATATTTTTCCTACAATTGATTGTAATAACCAATCTCCACCCACTGCTTGCCTTAATCTGGGTTTGCGTCTACAGCTGGTAAGTTTAGTCATGACCATTATGCATTGTTTTGCAGTTCTTATCTGTTAAAGGGACTTTAAACGCCCCCGAAAAACTTTTATGATTCAGGTAGAGTTTAAAACTTCCAAATTTACTTCTATTATCAACTGACTGGAGCACTATATGGCAGTAGTTTTTTTTAACTATGTTATAGGTGGCGGCAGTGTTTCCTGTTGTGTACTGCTGCAGAAATGTACATGCTACCTTTCTAAATATCTCTTTAACAAAGAATTCCATGAGAATGAAGTACATTTGAAAAGGTTTTTAAAAATGGTATGCTTTGTCTGAATCACAAAAAAAGACATTTGTGTTTCAAGTCCCTTTAAAGCCATTTAGGGATATATGTAGCAGGGTTATCCTTGTATGCAGGGTGCTTTCTTAGTTTGTAGAATTAAAGAAAGCCACAATTTTCCTGAGCTAAATTACATAAAATGGGGCATAAATAAACAAAGTATGTCACAAAGTTGTTTCACTATGCATAACTGAATATTGCATATTAAAATCTTAAGGTTTTGCACACTAGATTGTATATGTTGTTATTTTAATTTACTTCTACTATCAAATTTGCTTTATTCTCTTGTTATCCTTTGCTGAAGGAACAGTATTGCACTACTGGCATCTAGCTGAACACATCTAGTTAGCCAATCACAAGAGACACCTGTGCAGGTACCAATCAGCAGCTAGCTTCAAATAGTGTATGATATGTACGTATTCTTTTTCAACAGTGGATACCAAGAAAATGAAGCACATTTGAAAATAGAAGTGAATTTAAAAGTGTATTAAAATGACATCCTCTATCTGAATCATGCAAGTTTAAGTTTGACTTTCGTATCCCTTTAAACTTGAGCTGCCTGTTGTTTTCCCCTCAGCCCCCCCCCCCCCCCCAACCATTTCCTCTTTTTAGTGAGTCAGTTTAGCTGATTACAGATCAAGTTGTAAATATCCTGGTACCAGTTGCATTTTATTACTTCCATATTTTAACAGCTTCATCCCATGGGGAAAAAGCCTGAACTTCTTCCATAGTTCCGAAGTCTTTTTTTTTGGTTCTGTTACATCTGATCACGCTGTCTGGTAAGTTTGCATACACCATAGCATAAAACTAATGAAGGATTTATCATATCATATTAACATATGCCTTATAATTAGTTAGCAACATATTTTAAAAAAAGTTTAATAATACTGTCATATTTATTTGTGTTTTTTTAATTTGTTATTAAGCTGAGCTTGCAGTTTGGAGTTTGCTGGTAGAGAATTTTGACATCTTATTAAACAAGGACAAAGAGAGCAGCATAAATAACCTCTGGCTGTCAGGGAGGTCTTATTATCACATGGTTAATGTCCAGTTTTTTTTTGTCCTCTGGAAGCCAAGATGTTAAGTTGATTAGTTTTGCTTACAGCCTGGTACATATCACACTCAAGCATTCTTTGGATTAATTAGCATTTGTTTATAAATAGTGTGGAAATACGGTATATCAAATTCTTTTTTTTTTTTTATTTATAACTAAACGTAGGTATACACATCTCAAAAAAACAACCTCTTTATTTTTTTAAATTTTTTTTTTTTTATTATTACATAGCATTACTAGAATAGTCAGATATAGCAGTACACAGATGCAAAATTTGTTACATACAAACAGGAGATTGTTATCACAATGCTTTGGTGCAACACCGCAGTGATGCAGGTCTTAAAAAGCCTTCTGTGTTCAAATAATAAAATACATTTTGTAAGCAAACATTGTAAAATTCTCGCCTGCATCCTGTATGGGTAGTTGATCTAATCGAAATATAACAAGTCAACTAGTTAGGCTATTCTTGGACCTTGACAAATAACTGTAAATATATATGAGTTTAGAGGGATTAACTTTACTTGGTTTGCATATAAAAGTATAATTATAGTTGCGGCATTGGCGAGAGAAACCGCAGAGTTAGCCTCTGGACACAGTTAAGTAATTCCAGAGTACATTAGTGGGTGGGGGGAAGGACTGTAGAAAGGAGCCATTCTGTTAGTTTGAGAATTATATATAGTACCATATAGATGTGACCCATGTAAGCAATGTTAAAGATTATACGTAATAGTAAAGAACCAAGCTCTATCACGGGGAGGGGAAGAATAAGCAAATGCTTTAAACAATTATGCATTTGGACATTTATGTGAGTATAATCATGTAGCTAGAAGGCCTCATGTCTTGTGAACTATGGTTAGAGCTCTAGGACAATATTGTGTAGATTATATTCCTAGGTATTCTGAGAACTGTAGGGACCATTATGACTCAAACTAAAATACATTGGAGGTATAACCAACCTTATTGTAATAAAAAAGAAAAAAAATCAGACAGTACAATGAGATAAGATATAAAATAGGCATTAGTAACTATTTACCAGCTATACCACATTGTAGATAAGAGATGCAACTTTACATAAAGAATCAGCAGACAAAGTAATCAACTTAACATAAAGCCAGGGACTGGTAAATTGTGCATGAGTGAAGGAATAAAGTAGGTAAAATTGTTATGTATGCATCTAAGCTAATAAATTCAGGTAAGATGGGAGTAAACAGCAGATATTGTCTTGTTAAACTTTGTGTCTATAGAATTTCTATATGTGAGTTGAATATCGAAAGTCTATATGCATAGAAATGTAGTGCTGTAATCTCCAAGAATCATACTGCCTATAGACAGAAACTAGCATTGTTGAGTGTTAAATAATAATTGCTGGGAGAGGTTCATTTACTGCGTCGTACGGGAGGGTAAAAGGCAGATGTGTTTCAGACTTAACTAAGCCAGAGAGATAAGCCCCCCGTAAGTAAAACTTTTGAAGCCATGCTGCTTCAGCTGCTAGCAGCACGGCAACTTTCACTGGCATATGCAAGTAAAATATTAAAAAAATCCAATATACTGTTATATAGTATTTAAGACTGGACATATGCTAGTTAGATAAAGCCTAGTAAGTAAATGAGGTTCTTGTTACGCCAAAATATACAAGCAAAACAGTATATACTGTAAGTAACATTTACAACAACAAGAACGTTTTTAGTCCTGAAAGTCTGCGGAAAATATGAAACAAAAAAACCCTCCAGGATATGTGTAGGATCCGTTACTACTTTACCCAATACCAGTCTCAGGCTTGCATAGGGTGGAATGGTTGAGATCTAATAAGCTTCCATTATGTTTCAGAGTGCCATAGCAATCAACATGAATATGTTGTCCTGTCTTATCAACCCTGACCACGACCAAAGCATACACAGTCTTCATTCTTCTTCTGTTTATATAATGTCCAGTCCCATAGCCAGTACATGTAGGTGTGGAGAGCTTAATTACTACGATGAGTAATATAAGATAAATTTACCCCACATCGGTTGTAAGTAGAAGCTTGTAACGCCCTGTTGCGTCCTCCATAAAAGATCCACCAGGGTCCCATTTAACCTGTGGCAATTATGCACATGTGGAAGTACCATGCTGCTGATAAAGTGGAGGCCAAGTTGTAAAGCATGGTTGGAAAGCTCCACCACGCAGGATAGGAATAGCCGATTAGGTCTTTGCCAGTATTCATTCCCTGTGGTGAATGTTAGAGGATAGCTCCATCGCTGACTGAGAACGTGTCCTCGCCATAGAAGTTTCAGCCGTCCGGTGACTTACTGGAATAATGCGGTCTACTTTATCTGGTGCAATGTAGATAATGTTTGGGAGCTTTAAAACGCTCTACCTTAGATATTTTGTCTTTGGCGTCCATCCCATTTATGTGAATTGCTGTGTTCGTAGGCTACGCTTCCCAAGTCTTCCCTATTCGATGCCCAGTAGGTGGTGAGCGCCTGGGCCCCAGAGCGTCACCTCCCTTGGAAGCAGCTACGAAGATGGGTGGACGGGCAGCACATTCTGCAGACGTTGCTCCTGCTTGCTGGGTCGCTATTTTGAATGTATGTTCAAATACATTGCGGCAACCTTCTAGAAAGTTATGCATCTCCTCCATAATGTGCTCTGAAACCTCCATAGTCAGGCAGTATAATAGGCACCTAAACTGAAGGTATAGCAATAGTCTTTGGTCGGTCTCGCTCTCCACGGCAGATGCCGCTTAGGCCTGAAGATGGCTGCTCCCAAGATCTGCAGTCAGCAGTACACGCATCAGGATCGTAATGTCCCGTCCATCCAATATTTCTCTCTTTAAAATTAACTATGTAGGTCTTCTGGGCTTACTAATCTTCAGTAATGACCAAATATTTGGGCTTGAACGGTCACCAAGTTTGTTTGTTATCTATAGTATACCCGGAGCTGTTTATTTAACGCCTTTAGGACGTTCCATGTGGTCCTAAATTCGCTGGGCTTTAGCACAGTTAGGACGGCATGGAACGTCCTAGCTGTTCTGCTGTACTCAAGCAGCTATGGCTTCTTAATTGGGATCGCGGACTGGAGGGCATGCCTGGCGTCATAGGTACTCCCTCCAGACTCGATCCCATCATTGAAATCACACGATCGAATGTACCCTTCTAAATGTACCTAAATATGCCCTTCTTAGATAATTTTCAAGCTTCCTATCTAAAGGATCCTTAAAATAGTAGGAATAGTAGTACGTTTGGCAAGAATAGAAATTACCTTATCAACTTTAGAAACTTTTTCCCAAAGTTTCTAAATTGTCTACAGGTAAAGAATACAATTTCTTAAACCTAGAAGAATGGTTAAAAGAGGTACCAGGCTTAGACCATTCTTTAGCAATCACATTAGAGATAGCGTTAGGAATAGGAAATACTTCAGGAGTAATAACAGTAGTCTTAAATACAGAATTTAGACGATTACTAGCTTTCTCATCAGGAGGTTTAGACTCCTTAATACCCAAAGTAAACAAAACTTCCTTTAAGAGAGAACAATTATAGTCTATCTTAAATAAAAAAGATTTGTCTATATCTGTCTCTGATGTGACATTCTCTCAAACAGAGGATACCCCATCAGTAGAGGATACATAAGTATGCTGAAGGTCAGAACTTAATTCACTAGATTTAGGAAAATGTTGCAAAACCCCTTAGGTTTATTTGAAGGCAAAATAGCAGTCATTGCCTTCTCTTTAGCTGCAGCAATAAAATCTTAAATTTCTGCAGTAATGCTATGTACATTAGACTGAGATGGAATAACAGTGGGTGTATTTGTACTCATAGACATATTATCAGCATTTAACAATTTGTCAAAACAAGAGCCACATAATTGAGCTGAAGAATTTAGATCAGCTTTAATACAACAAACACACATTTAGTTTTGGTAGATACGTGTTAAGGCAGCTATGGTAACATCAGAGGCAGGTTCAGTTTTAAGACATAATTGCAAAAAAACTAAATTTGAAAAAAATAAATTAATTCTGCAAATTTATATCCATGCTCCTATATATGATATAAATAACATGCTTGAGAGAATGGGAAACAGAGTGAAAATCTATATAAAAAAGAAAACTGATAAATAAGTGTTTTCTGAGAACACGGAATGAGCTTGAGCGGAGCTTCTAACTGCAATTTTGGAGGGAAAAAATTTGCCGGGAAAATGAAATTTTTGGAGCCAAAAAAATTGTGCAAAATGATGACATGTCACCCTATGACATAAATAGCATCATCACATGCGCGACATGCAAAGCTGTAGTGGATTTCTAACACACCTATCACTCTAAAAAGCAGGTACGAATTTTGATAGTATATACAAAAAAACAAAATGTACCTAAATAAAGCCTGATGGATACTTCTATTATGGCTGCATAAAATGTGATTATCAACATTCCATGAGACTAACAAATACTTAGCATCCTAATTTATAAATAAATTACTAGCTCAAAAAAAAAACTGTATGTTTCACAGACTCTACCAACCTTCACAAATATTTAGCCTACAAATAAAGTTGCTAAAAAAGAGCACTGAATTACTGACTCTAGGCATGTATACAAACAATATATAACAGCTTTAGATAAAAAGTGCCCAATCCATAGCTGAGTCTTATATATTAAAAGTATATACTTAAAACCTCAATTAATCGCCGCAATTTGAAAACCGCGAGAGTACACAATTTTTTTCCAACAAAAAAAATCCTCAGATGTGGCTGTACTGCATTGATTTACATGTGATTTCTTGCAAACCAGCTCCATCTAGTGGTTGCTTTTAGCACACATTTGTAAAATGGCTGTTTTACTTTCACTTTCTGTTTGTGATCTCAGTAGCAGCCGATCAATCTATAGAAGTCTAAAAGCAGAGCCCATGCAGGAGATGTGAAGAGGAGGGAAAGCCACTTACTTATATTTCCCTCTAGGGACGTTTGCAGTCTGAAACTTAGGGTACGTAATACTATGTATTACCGTGTAAGACACCCAACCACATATATACAGCAGACAGCCAAACCAGTACTAAAACATATCAGCTGAGGTAATGGTACAAGAGTATATTGTCGATCTATAAAGGGAGGTAGCAGATGAATCCCTGCAACCGATTTTCAGAGAGCCTTATGAAAAGCTTTACCATAGGCGAAAACATGGTATCATCAGGCAACACTCCCTTCACACTGCACTTAGAGAGGAACTGGGCTTCAATATGCTTAGAAGTGCCTTTCACTGAAGAAATCAAGCACATCATGCTTCACCACCTCCTAAGGAGGCAAAGCTTTTAAAACTGAGGTATGAGTGAGGTGGGAGGTGTATTTATAGGCATTTGAAGTTTGGGAAACTTTGCTTCCTCCTGTTAGGAATGTATATCCCATCAGTATGGACTCTCGCCACCTATATGAAAGAAATACAATATTTAAAAAGCCGTCACGTTTTACATAGTGTGTTTTTGTACACATTGCACTATTAAAAACAAAAAAAGCAGTGGCTAAAGTCTTCTGTGGGTTATTAATATCTCCTACATCACTGGTTTTCAAACCTGTCCTCAGGCCTCTCCAACAGTCCAGGTTTTCAGGATTACCTTAGATGACAGAAGGTAAAATAACCATGTTTTACTTATCAGCTTATTGTTTCACTTGTGCTCTAGTTCAGCTATCCTTAAAATGTGGCCTGTTAGGGAGGCCTGAGGACAGGTCTGAAAACCAGTGTCCTATATGAAATTTTGTTCCTAAAAAGAAAGGACAATATGTTTATTTAAATAACGGTTACTTTAAATACATAGTATAGTATTTTACAGTACAATGTATACATATAACACATATATACATGTACAATATACCCACAACCCCCTTAGCTCAAATTGGTTTATTACTCATGTACTAGTTTCACTTTTGTATTGTAACAAAAGAGGCTGACTTTTAGTCCACACAAATTGTATTTCCCTTCAGTACAGTCTATAGGTATGGTTTACATTACATCTTTACTATATATGGTAATGCTGCTTTTAACATTCCGCCAGTGGCAGATACCCATCACATTTTGATGAGACTGCCTTCAAACACTAATAATCCCTTAAGAGCATTTCACCAACAATCTTGATCATGATATGGATACCTTTACAACCTAGCTGTCATGATACCTGAAATAGAGGTGGTATGGTGTCTCAGCAATTCCAGGGTTAATCTGAAATGTTCTTTTTTTTTTGTAACATCTGTGTTTGCTGTAGAATGCATTGATCTAAAGACCCCCTTCCCTCCTCCCGGTGCCTGGCATCTCTTGGTACTGTCGGTTAAGGACTTGCGAGGAGGGGCTAGGTGGTCATATTTTACAATGAAGGTTGGTTTGTGACAAGACAAAGGAAGATTCAGGGATATAATTGAATGTACAGAAACATTATATCAGAATTTGCCTGTGACAACTTGAGAAAACATCTAAAGGGAGTTCCCACAAAGCTTGGTGATATGTGCAAAGTGTAGGTATTGTGTTTAGTTTATGTACCATTTTACATAGTAACATAGTAAATGAGGTTGAAAAAAAGACAGAAGTCCATTGAGTTCAACCTATACATATCTAATTTACTTACAAAAAAGCTACAGTTGAGCTTAAAATAATCCCATTAAAAGGTGACCCATTTAACACAAGCAGTCATATCCATGAATTCTGTTTCTAGCCAGTTAAAATAATCCCATTAAAAGGTGACCCATTTAACACAAGCAGTCATATCCATGAATTCTGTTTCTAGCCAGAAATGTATCCAAACCATTTTTAAAAGTATCTAAGGTATTGGCATTCACTACCTCCTTTTTTAATGAGTTCCACAATTGTAATGCTCTTACAAATCTTCTTTCCTCCAGCCTTAAATTGTAACCTCTTGTCACAAACAATTTTCTTGGAATAAACACAGCTTCTGGCATCTCTGTATATGGGCCTTAAATATATTTATATAAATTAATCATGTCACCTCTCAAGCGCCTTTTTTCTAGAGAAAACAGACCCAGTTTGGCTAACCTCATAGCAAATTCTCCATTACCCTTATTATCTTTGTGGCCATTTTCTGAACCTTTTCAAGGTCTGCAGTGTCTTTTTTGAGATTGGTCCCCAGAAGTGCACTCAATACTCAAGGTGAGGTCTTACCAGGGATTTATATAGTGACAAAATTATGATTTCCTCCCTTGAATCAATGCCTCTTTTAATACATGCTAGTATCTTATTAGCCTTAGAAGCAGCTGCCCTGCATTGTACCCCCATCTTTAGCTTGTTATCTATTACTACTCCAAAATCCCTTTCCTCCTCTGTTTGGCTAAGTCTTGTCCCATTTAAATAATACATTGCCTGCTTATTTTTACTTCCAAAATGTAGAACCTTGCATTTTCCCATATTAAATCTCATTTTCCATTTACCTGCCCAAACTTCAAATTTTTGCAGATCCCCTTCAAACACTAGTTCATCCTGCCTTGACCTAATGTCCTTACACAACTTTGTATCATCTGCAAAAATAGAGATGTTGCTATTTAATCCTTGCTCCAAGTCATTAATAAAAATATTAAAAAGAACAGGGCCCAGTACTGATCCCTGGGGAACTCCACTGATTACCTTTGTCCAATATTACTATGATCCATTTACTACTACTCGTTGCTCCCTGTCTTTTATCCAGTTATTTATCCATGAGCTAACATTTTCAGCTATTCGTAGTCACTTAATTGTGTACATTAATCTCTCATGTGGCACTGTATCATATGCCTTTGAAAAATCTAAGTATATCACATCAACTGATTCCCTTTTATCTATATTTTTACTTACTTCCTCGTAGAATCTAATTAGATTAGTTTGACATGATCTATTTCTCTTCAAACCATGCTGATTTAAACTCATAATCTTGTTTACATGAATATACTCATCAATATAATCCCTTATAACCCCTTCAAGTATCTTCCTCACTATTGATGTCAGACTAACTGGTCTCTAACCACCTGGATTAGCCCTGCTTCCCTTTTTAAGAGTAGCACCACATCAGCTTTACGCCAGTCCTTGGGTACTATGCTTGAGGATAATGAGTTTTGAAAAATTAAGTGTAGAGGTTTGTCTATAACAGTGCTAAATTCCGGTAAAACCCCTGGGTGTATTCCATTTGGGCCTGGAGTTTTATTTACCTTAATATTATCCAGTTTTTTTTCCCGATATCCTTTAGAATTAACACAGTTAAAGGGACACTGAACCCAAAATGTTTCTTTCGCGATTCAGATAGAGCATTCAATTTTAAGCAACTTTCTATTTTACTCCTATTATCAATGTTTTTTCGTTCTCTTGCTATCTTTATATAAAAAAGAAGGCATCTAAGCTTTTTTCTTGGTTCAGCACTCTGCACAGCAGTTTTTGATTGGTGGATGAATTTATCCACCAATCAGCAAAGACAACCTAGGTTGTTCACCAAAAATGGGCCGGCATCTAAACTTACATTCTTGCATTTCAAATAAAGATACCAATTGTATAAGGAGCATTTGATAATAGGAGTACATTACAAAGTTGCTTAAAATTTCATTATCTATCTGAATCACAAAAGAAAAAATTGGGGTTCAGGGTCCCTTTAATAATAGGGCTGACATGTTCTAGTTTTATTTTTGCATTTATTCTTTTTCTTTTGTATGCCTTCTGTTTTTGCATTTTGGCACTGTGTAACTTGTATTTATCTTTTGTTTGTTTGTTTTTTAAATTCTTTTTATTAATAGAGACACATCCATTAAGTTACAAATATGTGAAAATCACAATACAGTTTAAAAAGTAAGTTCCAGAACACGGCTATTAATGAAATAAGATATGAATAAGCGACCAGGAATAACGTTTTTTTAGCAATTTCACAAAAAGTCCAGTGCAATCATCTCAGAAAAGTTTTCCACTTCTAGGATCTCTCAAAATTACCTTGATGAGTCGATTATTGTATATCTTGATGAAGGTCGTGTCTTAATTTTTCAACATATAATTAAAACTATTTAAACAATAAACTATTTAAACAATTAACTATTAAATTCAACAGTCTGATCACTCTTGTACTCAGAGAAAAAGTACCTGCGAGTCTGCCAGGGTGTGAATGATGTAAAAGGGGGAAAGAAGGGAAGGATCAAGGAAATAGGGGTGTGTAGAGGGGCTCCATCTCTGTCCCTGCGCCGACTGCCCAATGCAAAGCAGGTTCAAAATAGCAATTCTTCTAGCTTTATCTCGGTGGGATGACTGTCCACAGTCTCTGTGAGTGCAGTCCATTCACCTCTCAAAGTGGCCGATAGCATCAGTTCATGTTGGAGAAACGGTTGTAAAATCTGTCTCTGCATGGGGGGGTAAAAGTCGTCAACAGAGGCTGCCACTTCTTAAGGAAGGGGCCGAGTGCGCTTAGTGTCTAATTTCGTGTCATATTGTTCAATATAGATGTGCCTTAGTAGGAGGTTTCTAAACTGTTCCATAGTCTGAGCTTTTTTGGTAATCCATCTGCAAAGGATGCAGTGTCTTGCTAATAAAATGCATAATCTTAGTAATTTGTGTAATTCTTTATACGAGTCATCCCATGAGAAGAGTATTATTTTATCTAAGTCCAGTTTAATGTCCAGTCCAAATGTGATCTTAATCGAGTACTGAAGACATCCCCAAAACCGTCTGATCAAAGGACAAGCGTAAAAATAATGTTGGAAATGTGATGAGTCACTGACATTTAACAGGTGCTAGGATGTTGGGTATTACATTTGGCTAAACGATCTTGAGTTTGTGCCTAAGTCGAATGGCTAGTATTGTAGCTTTCATCCTTTTAGGCTGAGTTTTATGTCTAAGATTGTAATGTGTGTCGAGGTCAGTGGGGGGATCCCCTCTAGTATTTTAGTCTGTATAGTTGTTTCTTTCTATTTGAGCAATCGTTTATAAAATTCAGAGGACGAAAAGATTCCCGTACGGAATAGTGTGTGTGAAATAGCAAAAGGAGAGGAATGCTAAAACTTTTCTCTGTAGATCATTGATAAAGAGCCTAAGTTGAGGGTAAGCATAGAAATGTTTGCTAGGAATGTTGAATTGTCTCTGTAAGTCTTGAAAGTTTTTCACAATGTGCAATAATGGATCTAATACATCCTCTAATGTTTTGATTCCCAGATGTTTCCAAGAGTGAAATGGTGCAGAGGAGTCTCCCACCGTGAACTTCTCATTCCCCATTATTGGAATGAATTTTGGTGTAGGTAATTTTATTTTCAAGTATCTAAAGGCCATGTGCCAAGCTCTTAGGGGATCTCTATACAAGGGATTGTCTTTGATGATGGGTGTAGTGTTTCTAAGAGGGGCATAGGGTAAGTAAGATAGGGCTAGTGGTGCAATCACTGATTCCTCAAGTTGCGCATCGCAGAAGTGCAATGTGTTAAGCTGCCAATCTACAACCAGTCTAATCAAGGATGCCCAATTATATAGCTTTAAATTTGGAAGGCCTAGCCCACCACTTAGATATGAAAGTTGTATTTTGTCTGTCACTATACAAATTTTCTTTCCCCTCCAGATAAAAGTATTAAAAGCTTTAGATAAAGATGCTAGATCTTTCTTGGTCATAAGGAATGGTAAAGCAAGAAGTGGATATAAAATCTTGGGAAGAATGGCCATCTTGATCAAATTGATCTGGCCCGATAAGCCCATGGGAAGGTTCATCCAACCCTGCAACTGAGCAACTAAGGCAGCACACTGTTTTGAAATGTTTAAGTCATATATTTTATGTGGGTTTTTGTGTAGTTAAATACCTAGGTATGTGAGTGTGTTTTGGGCTTCCACAAATGGGTAGCTGTAGGGCGAGTGTTGGTGTTTATTCAGCCACAACATTTCAGACTTTTACGCATTAATTTTATAACCAGAGAAGCTGCCAAAGTCTGAAATTGTCTGTAAGATGGGGGGGGGGATATATATTTGGTTTGTCAATGAAGAGTAGCATGTCATCTGCATAGAGGGCTATCTGGACAGGGGTGCCCTGGATATTGTTGCCTGGGAAAATTTGTCTGAGTTTGACCGCTAGCGGCTCCAGGGCAATATCAAAGAGTAAGGGGGATAGTGGGCACCCCTGCCGAGTGCCCCGCGGCAGGAGGAAATCAGGGGAGAATATTCCATTGACTAGTATACGTGCCATCGGTTGTGTGTATATTTTACGGATTATTTCTAAGAAGGGGCCCTGAAAATTGAAACGTTGCAAGGTGTAGAGTAAGTGTGGCCACTCAAACCAGTCAAAGGCCTTCTCTACGTCCAATGACAACAGGAAGGCCTCAGGATCCCCCCTCGCCCCACCATCCCTCCCCAGGGCCCAGTAATGGTTAATGACTTGTAGTACTTTGGGTATGTTGACGACTGATGTACATTTGAAGACAAAGCCTGTCTGATCAGTATGTAAGAGGGAAGGGAGAAGGGTCTTTAAGCGATTTCAAAGAATCTTTATAAGGATTTTGTAGTCAGTATTAAGTAGGGAAATGGGACGGTAGGACTCCAGAAGTGTATGATACTTACCTGGTATGGTCCGAGGAAAAGTTTTGTGAGGGAATGGTGTTTTCTTGAAAATAAGTATTATACAATTTTGCTAAGATGTGAATAACTTGTGCATGAAGAAGCCCATCTGGGCCTGGTGTCTTACCTATAGAGATGGATTTCAAAATGAAGGCTATTTCATCAATGGAGATGGGAGCATTTAAACTGGTCACTTGGTCTTGGGTAAGCTGTGGTAAAGCGATAGACTGCCAGAAGGTGTTCTGGGTCTCCAGTGGGCTTAATCTCTAACGTTTGTACAAATGTGTGTAATATTTGGCAAAACAGTTTGCCACTTCTGAGGGTGATGTGTAAGTTTTGCCCTGATGTTTAAGCACCGCTACATTGTCTTTTGCTGTGCGTACCTTAGTTGGTGACGCTAAAAGTTTGCCTGACCTGTTGCCAAATCTGTAATATTTACTAGAGGTTCTTAAAAGCCAGAAGAGGCTTGTTTTTTTAAAAAGACATCTAAGTCTTCTTTGCCTGCTATGTGAAGGTCAAAGGCTGATCTAGTTTTTTTCTATATGGTATGACTTATATGTTTGACCTAGTTTTCTTTGAAGTTCAATGTACCTCTGTTGGGTTTTGTGCTTAATAGCCGCCGTATAAGAGATTTTGTGTCCTGTGAGTACTGTTTTTGTGCTTTCCCAAAAGAATTGCGGGTTATCTACATGTATCAGATTGTCAGTATAGAAGTCAGTCCAGCAGTGGGATAAATATTTTTTGAATGGTTCTGAGGTTTGCAAATAGGTGGGGAAGCGTAGGATGTTTCTGTTAGGTTTAGGTCCACAAGAATCCAGGTATAGTTCTACGTGAGCATGGTCAGAAATGATAATATTGTGTATTTTATCCTGTCGAACTCTGGGGATAAGAAATAAGAAAGAGATCTATTCTGGAGAGGGTTGCCTTAGCTTTAGAAAGACAAGTATAGTCTCTATCTTCAAGATGGCGTAGCCTCCAGATGTCACACAAGTCAAGGTCTTTATATAGTCTGTTAAATGTCCTATTTTCAAATCTGGCTTTGTATTGGGAATGTGGGACTCTGATTGTTCTGCCCTGGAGCCATACTCTGTTAAGAGAGTGCGAGGGGGTTAAATTAAAGTTCCCTTCCAGTATCAACCCCATGCGAGGGGATTTAATTAATGTCCCCTCCCAGTATCAACCCCATTCCTGAATAGGGAGCTAGGGCCTGGATTAATGCGTTCCAATAGGATGGGGATCTATGGTTGGGTGCATATAAATTACAGAAAGTGTAATCCATAGAGTTAACCTGCGCCTGTACAATAAGAAATCTTCCCTCTGTATCTACATGAGTCTGTGTGTGTGATGTTCGTGGCAAGTCTTTTACCGAATAGGATTCCAAAGACTCTACTTGTGCTTGTGTGTGAGAGAAATGCCGCAGTTCCTACCCAATCACTTTTTAATTTAAGATTAGGCCTGGGCGATATGGGGGGAGGGTCGCAATTCTTTTTTTTTTTTTTTTAAACGTAATTGCGATTTAATCGCGATTTTATTAAAAATTACCAAAACACCTTAATTTTTCAACAAAACGTTTATTTAACACTATAGAATCTTACTGTACATGTTTCACAATGTCCAATACACTCTTGGAGCATAAAAATACAAACCACAAAATAGTTCAACATTATGTTGAATATATTATATTTTACAATTCACTTCACAATACATCCTACAAGCAACCCTTAATGAACATTTATAAATAAAATATATTGTATTATTGTAATATGTAATCAAACTTAATGTTAAGTGTCACAGAAGTTAAAAAAAAATCAGTAAGGCACTTACTATATCCACCGCCATACCACCGCTTGACCACCTCCACAACACTCCCAGATGACTCCCACACACACTTCAATTTCTTCCAATATGGCCGTTTCGTGGGCATTCTCAGGTCCGCCCATGATTATTATTATTATTATCGGTTATTTGTTGAGCGCCAACAGATTCCGCAGCGCTATAAACAATGGGGGAGTACAACAAAACAATTATAGGGATCAAATGGGTAGAGGGCCCTGCCAAGAGTTGCACTGTTGTAGTTAGCTCTTAAGAAGGTGATCTACAAACAGCTGGACTCTTAGGCTTACATGCTAAGGGGGTTCAGGGGATAGCAATGGAGGAGAGGAACTGGTATTAGGAAAGGTTAGTGTAGGTTGTATGCATCCCTAGTAGAGTCTTTAGGGAGCACTTGAAGCTTTTAAAACTTGTGGAGCGAGGCAGAGAGTTCCACAAGATGGGAGCCAGTCTGGAGAAGTCCTGTAAACGGGAGTGTGATGAGGTGACAAGAGAGGAGGAGAGTAGGAGGTCATGAGCAGAGCGAAGGGGACGGGAGGGAGAGTATCTGGAGACAAGGTCTGAGATGTAGGGGGGAGCAGTGCAGTTGAGGGCTTTGTATGTCAGAATGAGAATTTTGTGTTTGATCCTAGGGGCAAGAGGAAGCCAGTGAAGGGATTGGCAGAGAGGTGCAGCAGATGAAGAGCGACGTGTAAGGAAGATGAGTCTGGCAGAGGCATTAATTATGGATTGTAAAGGAGCTAGGCGGCAGGTGGGGAGACCAGAGAGGACAGAGTTGCAGTAATCAAGCCGGGAAAGAATGAGAGAGGGGATTAAAATCTTAGTTGTGTCTTGTGTAAGGAAGTGTCTAATTTTAGAGATTGCTTTAGCCAAGGACTGAATGTGAGGAGTGAAAGAATGATCTGAGTCAAATGTGACCCCGAGACATCGGGCGTGCGGGGTAGGGGTAATGATGGAGTTGTCGACAGTTATAGAGAGATTGGGGGTGGAGAGTTTTGAGGAAGGGGGGAAAATAAGGAGCTCAGTTTTGGAGAGACTTAGCTTGAGGTAGTGAGAGGACATCCAGTTAGAGATGTGAGAAAGACAGTTCGTGACACGGGTTAGCAAGGAAGGAGATAGGTCTGGTGCAGAGAAGTAGATTTGGGTGTCGTCGGCATACAAATTATATTGTAAACCGTGGGACTTTATTAGGGAACCTAGTGATGACGCGTAGATTGAGAAGAGAAGGGGACCAAGGTCAGAGCCTTGCGGTACTCCGACAGAAAGTGGTGACGGGGCAGAGGAGGCCCCAGAGAAGGCTACACTAAAGGTACAGTTTGACAGGTAGGAAGAGAGCCACGAGAGGGCTGTGTTACAGATGCCGAAGGATTGGAGGGTTTGGAGCAAAAGAGGGTGGTCGACAGTGTCAAAGGCTGCGGACAGATCAAGAAGGATACAAAAAGAGGGGGTGAGGAGTGAAGCTTAGATCAGACTCAACTTGCTTCCCCAAGTCTGATATGCTCCCAATATCAGATGTGTGAAAGTGTGCAAGGTGGGGGTGGGGAGCGCTCAAAAAGAGCTGTGAGTTGGACTGTGATTCTTAACTATTCCTTAAAATCCTTCAAATCTTCTCACAAAAATCCTAAATTAAAATGTTAATAAATTAATCACTATGCTATGTGGCGGTAGACGTTTCTACAAAAGAGTGTACTCCGTGTTAAAACTTATTTCCCCTAATCGGCAATTTTGTAACAATATATATTGTTTGAAACTTAGTTTAAAGTGCAGTGCGTGTATATATGTGCATTAGTAATATTCCCATCCGCAACAGATACTACTGGTATTTATCCTATTCCTTAATACTTCTATCCGTAATGTGTAAGCACAATGTTGTGAATACAATATTGTAAATATACTTATAAGTGAATGAAAAAATTATACAGTGGTTTAGAAAAAAACATTTACTTAAAACATGTTAAAATACAAATACAAATACTGTTGCTGTAGACAATTCATATGGTGTTCCGTATCTTTGTAATTAAAGCATATATTAGAGCATATCCATATCCTATGAAAAAAAGTGTAATTGTTAAAAAATAATGTTTTTCAGTGAGTTCAGATATTGTGATTCTTTAGTAATATATCTGATAGGGTATTCTTAAGTTGTGGCCACAACTAGTCCATAGATTAAAAAGTCCCAAAGGTAAAAACAAATTGGCTCAACTCCCCCTAACCGGACCTCCGATATCCCTTACCTCCGTGATATTTATCGTGGTGCCGTGGGTTCTGGGAAGAGTGCTTCTGTGTACAAGCCGAGTTTGTTGTTTCTCCCGTCGGCGTGCCGCCGTTTGGGTCGCTTCCGCAACTACTTCCTACCCAGGTGTGTTTGATGTCCGTCTGACGTGGTGCACGGAGGACCTATCGGGTAGCCGGATCGTGGGGGGAGTGTTCCTGTGATCCTTCTGCTGGAGCTAATAGTATCCACACTCAATGTCGTTTTCTACGCGTTTCAGCGCTGTACCTTGCGCCTTTATCAAGACTGTATCGATCAAGAAGGATAAGCAGAGAGAAGTGGCCTTTTGATTTTGCTGTAAGTAGGTCAGTGGTAACCTTAACAATTGCTGTCTCTGTGGAGTGATGGGGACGAAATCCAGATTGCAGTGGGTCAAGGAGGGAGTTTATTGAAAGGAAATGGGATAGGCGTGCATAAACTAGTTTTTCGAGAAGCTTTGATGCAAGAGGGAGGAGGGAAATAGGGCGGTAGTTGGATGGGGAGGTAGGATCAAGGGAAGGTTTTTTTGAGGACTGGTGTGACCAGTGCATGTTTCAGCGATGAGGGAAATATACCGGTGCTGAGGGAGAGGTTGAAAGTGTGTGTGAGTATAGGGGTGAGGGTAGCAGAGAGGGAGGGGAGTAGCTGTGAGGGGATAGGGTCAAGGGGACAGGTAGTGAGGTGAGAGCGCAGTATAAGTGCCGAGACTTCTTCCTCAGTGACAGGGGAGAATGAGCTAAGTTTAAGGTTATGTGGGTTGTGGTTGAATGAGAGCATTTGAGGGGGTGAGAGAAAGGAATTATGTTGAGAGCTGATTTCATTTCTGATGGAGTTGATTTTGTTATTGAAGTCTTGAGCTGACAGAGAAGTTGTATTAGGAGGTGGGGGAGGGCGGAGAAGGGTATTGAAAGTGGAGAACAAACATTTTGGGTTTGAAGAAAGATTAGAGATAAGAGTAGAGAAGTAATGTTGCTTATGGAAAGTAAGGGCAGAATAGTAGGAGTTCAAGATAAATTTGTAATGTTGAAAATCAGCTGAATTCCTAGATTTTCTCCAGTGCCGCTTAGCAGTACGGGAACATCTGCGTAGGTATCGTGTCAGAGGAGTATGCCAAGGCTGAGGATGAGTGTTTGATTTCCGAGCTATGGTAAGAGGGGCGAGATTGTCAAGGACGGATGTAAGGGTGGAGTTATAGTGGCAGATAGATTGGTCAGGGCAGGAAAAGGAGAAGGACGAGAGGAGAGGTTTGAGGGAATTAGAAAGCTGTTGTTGATCTAATGACATAATGCTTCTGTGAAGTTTGGTGTGAGGAGCAGAAGGAGGGAGAGTTGTAGGGAGGGATGATATGTTGCAAGTAAGGAGGTGGTCAGAAAGAGGAAAGGGTGAGTTTGTGAAGTTTGAGAGAGTGCAGATAGATAGCTAAAGATCAGGTCAAGGGAGTGACCATCTTTGTGAGTGGGAGAATCAGTCCATTGTGACAAACCGAAAGAGGAAGTGAGTTGCAGAACCACACACTGGTCCGCCTCTCATCCTCTCTCTCCGCCTCCGTTTTCATGACGATCTGAAGATTTTTTTTTTTTAAATTGCGTACTCTCGCGGTTTTAAAACTGCGTCGATTAATCACGGTTTAAAAAACGCATCCGCGATTAATTGTGCAGCCCTATTTAAGATGCTCGTCATCAGTGAGATGGGTCTCCTGTAAAAAAGCTATGTCTGCTCCTATCCGACGCAGATGTGCAAGGATTGACTTTCGTTTTATGGGGGAGTTAATGCCCCCCACATTCCACGTTATAATTTTTTGACATCCTAGATCAATAAGGGTGTCTGCAGGGGACAGAGATACAGCGTCAAGGGGTTAATAGAAAATTGACATTTGCACTAACCAGCGTGTGTCGGGTAGTGTAAACCTGGTTTGGGGGGTTTCAAGGATAAGATAGTGAGTGTTTCATCTGTAATAAGTGAAAAAACAGCCTCCAGCCCGACCATTACCTTAGTAATATTAACCTTGGTGATGAAAGGTTGGGATTGGCAACTGCAACTCCACTGTAGGAGTCAATATGCTTGGTAAGGTATCCCCCATCTCCACGAGTATGGCGCATCCAGAGTGGAGTAAGAGTAGACAAATACAATCAGTTACTAAAATGTTGATAGGTGCACCAAAGCTGCAGAGAGCAGGGAACCACCACTTTCCCTGTGTTGTAGAACCAGAAGGTTGGGTAATTAATCAAACTCTCATATTATTATTATTATTCTTCTTTATTTATAAAGCGCCGACAGATTCCGCAGCGCTGCCCATGGGTACAAGGATAACAGTACAGTGGAGAAATACGATAAGACACAAAATTTTACAGACAAATACAGGGGGAATTGAGGGCCCTGTTCCCGTGGGAACTTACAATCTAGATGATATGAAATTAGTGCGTTTCAATTGCAATACATAGTTAACTAAACATTTATGTGAAATCCATGACAATATAACATACAATCCTATTGTGATAATATAGAATTCCTCATTCCCTGTGGTAGGTTTATTGTTCCTGCGGGAATGGTGCCAATGTTGTGATGCTTCATTGTGCTGAAAGAACAGCCCTAAAGCATTCTCCATGGTGCACCAGAGACATAAAGAACGAGAAAGTTGCAAACTCTCCACTCCTTCCTGCCACATGTTAATTGCACATATATGCAATTAAGCACCCACTTACAGGCGGCAAATATCCCAGCAATCAGAATATGTTGGTTCGCATGAAGTGAGAGGCCTGTAAACCCTGACAGACTATGCGCTTAAGTACAAGGAACAAAACAAATAGCCAATTAAGTAACAACCTGAACAATAGTGTAAATGGGCTAACAACCTCATCATAGTTTTCAACATCTGTTCAGAAAAGTGCTCTTTCCCTGCGCCCCAGGCACTGTGAAATCAAGGCATGGTGGGATCCCAGGAGGAGCCCTGGGAACTGTTTCCCACTGTACCGAGAGCGCAGGGAACAAACACCTGCTACTTCCCTCCCCACACCCAACCACTCAACATAATAAATATCAGTATCCACGTGAAAATATTGAGTAAATCCTAGGCAGTGTATACATTTCAGTACAAGGATCAGAGCAAGCAAACAATTAAATAATAACAAAATAATAGCATGGGAGACTTAACCATAACGTTATAGTATTTGACATCTCTACCGATAAATTCTTTGTTCCTACGCCTGTGGCACAGTGAGTTTAAGGCTCGGCGGGGACTCGGAAACCATTTTGACAGTTGTCCCAGACTGTACCCAAAGCGCCAAGAACAAATAAATTAGGTTCCTGTACCGTAACCACCCACATATTAAAACAAAACATTCAACAATATGAAAACATTGAACAAACATTTGAGTTATTACTTTTTGCAGGCGTGAGATTGGAGTGGAGTCTGCAACACCTTTGAGCCGACATCTTCAGTTAACGGAGTAGGATTGCTACCCACACTCCTCAGGTGTTGCATGCTCAGCAACCACGTGAAAAAATCCAGTGAAATAATTAAAAGTAAAGCTTTCATAGCCATCCAAAAGGCTACATTTTGATCCAGGTGACACACAGTTCGCATTAGTAGAAATTCAAGTGGAGACTTGCTGCTCCTCCGTAGCTAGGTAGCTTTGCAAAGCTTTGGGGGAGTGGAAGATTTTGGTTCCTGATGCTATTTGGAGATGAAGCTTGGCTGGAAACAGTAGCGCCACCTGGCGACCTTGCTCGTGAAGACTGGAACATAATGGGGCAAATTCTTTTCTTTGCTTTGTGACTTCAGCCGAGTAGTCCTAAAAGAGTAGTTATCTGGATCCCTCATAGGTCACTTCTTTTCGTGCTCTATATGCACGTAGGATTTAAATTTTTTCCTGGAAGTTCAGGCATTTGTAGATGACCTGTCTAGGTTTTTATTTTGGCATGTTCCTGAGTTCTCTCGGGGCCTACCCGGTGAGCCCCCTCTACATCAATTGGTAGTATGTCTGGGGACATTCCTAGCAATTTGGGGAAGGTTAGAGCAGTGAATTCCAGTAGGTCTTTTCCTTTTACCGATTCTAGGACACCCACTATACGCAGGTTGTTGCGCCTTTTCCTGTTCTCCAAGTCTATTCGATCTTGTAAGTGTTGATTTTCTTTATGGACCTGTCTAAGAGAGGTGTCTGAGTTTGTTTGCCTGTCTTCCACCTTGGATATTAGAGTTTCTGCTGCAGTAAGACAGGAGGAGAACGGACGGACCTCACTTGTTAAAGTGTCTACTCCGGCTTGCAAAGAATCCATCTTGGGGAGAAAAAATTATTTTAGTTCTTGCAGCAGCAGTGTCTGTTCTCCCATTTGGGAAGCTGAGTGTTCTATCAGTTGGTGACTTTCAGCATGAACTTCAGCCTTATGTCTTTGCTTTCTTTCCGTTGCTTTAGTTTTATAGCTCATATTTTCTTTTGTGGCAGGTGAGAGTTTTAGGAAATATTTATCCACTTTCATGGACAACAGCAATAAAGCAGATAATTAAATGCAGTGGAGTGCAACTGATATCTTTGACAGAAAGCGGTACATGAAGGCCAGGGGCTTGGTTTGTGCCTGGTGGATTTGAAGTATCTGGGTCATGTAACACTTCATAGCTAAGTGAGGAGGGGGTACTATGTGATCTACTGCCCAGATGTCCCCTGCACTTTACACTTAGGTGTAAAAGATAAGTCGACTGTGCATAACCAGTGAAAACAAAGCCAGGCCTGGAGAAATCTCCTCTGTACTGATTAGTTTATGACCGGTATATATTGCTTTATTTTTATTCTCCCAATCTCTTCGTCCCTTCACACTGCAGTCCAGCACAAGGTATATCAGTGCTGCGTGATAGGGGTTAAATGTCCTCAGGGAGATACAGATATCTTATGTCAAGGGGTGAAGCAATAACTGATTAAGTGATAATTAACCCCAACAAGTGACTGGTATTCAAATTAGCTGTTAGTGGGTAATGACAGATAAGGGCTTTGCTGTAATAATAGCTGTCTCCCTGCGTTTTATTTGCGGCCCACGTTATGAGTGAAGTTTCCACTGATTTCCAATTAGCTGCTACGCTGATCTCAGTGCTCTATAAAGCGGGTATATTCTTACCCTGTTTCGTGAGGCTCTGTCTTGAGCCGTTTGTGAACTCGTCAGTGCTGCGGCCTGGGGCCGTTACAGCAAGGCTGAAATCCAAGATGGCGCCGATGGCTCTCCGCTCCACTTGTACTGAACCTCCGGAAGCTAGGACTGGTGTTAGCTGCCCTTCATGCTTGTCCCACAGTTGGCGCAATGTCCCTGCTGCTTGCCCAACAAGATTAATGTGTTGGGTAGGGCGGTTCTGGTCTCTAGACATAGATTATGTGCTATGGTGTACTGAACTCTCTGTCTATGAAAGGAAGTCGTATTTATCTTTTGTTATTAAAAATATGAATAATTTCTCTAATATCTGAATTTGTGTAAGTTATTGGGTTCCCAAGACACCCTTATTCAGTACTCTTCGTGGGGGCAGTATTGTTAATCTGGGCTGGTGTAGGTAGGATTTAGAGTATAGGTGTAAGGGAACCAGAGGCCATTAACCCCTTCATGCCCACACTCTCCACAAAGCCATGGCTGAGCGGATAGGCTTAGTCGTTACACTAGCTTTGTCTTAGTATCAGCCTTTGTGTATTGACAGAAACACAAGATAAGGAGGCATATGTGTATAGAGAAATAGATCAAGATTTCTGCTCTTTCTACAAGCTCAACCCTTTTAAATTCACTGTGCTTTCAATGAGCATAAGCCTCTATTTCATATACATAAAAAAACAACTTGGAAACACATTAAGAGAAAAACAATTTTACAGTACAATATCTATTTAAATCAGGTTTATGCAGTAGGTGTTGACTAAATAGTGTGATATTGGGGTTTTGCAGATTGACCTCATGGCTTCTCTCCTGAATCACAAGCTACCTCATTATTGTGCCAGGTCTCAGATCCTGAAGCGGATGTAATACATGCCCTGGTAGTTCCCTGATCGTTCAATCTAGGGACCAGGACTTTGTACGTGGATCTGATTCAAATATCTCCTTGCCAGCCTTGTGTTTCCAATGACTTGTTATAAAATTTGCAGGGTATAAAATGTATGAGAAATTGCATCTTTAGGTTTATTTTTGTAAATTAAATAATTGGTTTTGTTCCTTGAAACCACTACCTATTAAAATGGGTTGAGCTTGCAGGGAAATTCAATCTTATTTTATCACTTTCTGTACACACACACACACACACACACACACACACAATGTTTCTTTTTATTATCTCTGTATACCAAAGCCAAATACTTAGGACTTGATGATTAAAAACTCACATCCCAATCTTTGGGATTTTTTTAGACCTTATATTATACGTCTTCTTCAGATAAATAACACTATATAGCAACATAAGCGTCTCAAGATACCATTTGTGTTGAGGGTAACTATTTAATGCTTTTTTGTAGGTAAAATTGATTATTAGGAACAAATTAAAGGGGCAGGAAATTTAGGGTACACCATCCCTTTAACACAGTGTATCCAGAGCGAAGCACTGTTTGAAGAGAATAGTCAAATATGAAGCAGCACTGTAAACCAGCAGCACATTGATTGCCATCTCCTCCCCCTAGCCTTTCCTTTCCTGTATAATGTGGGCATTTATTTATTTATTATTTACTGTCTATAGTGCTTTTTTCAACAAATTTTTCATATGATAATTGTTGTTTTTTTTTTTGTAACTTTCTTTATTTAATTCATAGAAACAACTGTTTTCTTCTTACTGAGATTCGTGCAAACTTTGGCACCTTGTGAGTCTGTTTGTAAATGTAAGTCTTCTGTATTCTGAATTCTTATTACGACTGCTGTATATTTTAGTATTGTCTAAACGTATTGCATTTGTTGTACAATACACAACTGATATCCATTTTCAATTTTGTACTGTTTAAAATTGGTAAGCTCTGAGAACAGTGTGCTTTTTATCTATCTGTTATGTTATAATTTATTTAATAAAAACTCTTCTTTTGCAGATGCGCAAGTGCATTGTTAAAGGCTGCCCATCACGGCAGATGCCTGGAAGATGCTCAAGAGAGATAATCTTTCATATTTTTCCCAAATGTCCGGTGAAAGCACGACGTTGGCTGGAAAGTACAGGGCAGCATTTTGAGGACATGGATACCTTGATCAAAGAGGTAACAGAAACCAAACGCTCAAACTACCGTCTGTGTTCAACTCATTTCACTGTGAACAGCTATGAAATCATTGGTTCACGTAAATGCCTAAAGAAATCAGCTATGCCAACAATTTATGAGTACACAAAAAGTAGTGCACAATCTACTCTCAAGGTACCAAAAGTTGAACCAATATTTTCAACGGATAATACCCCTAGTGCTGGAACATCAGGTGAGACAGCGACAGCGGAAAACTCAGAACGTTTTGGGACAGAAAGGAAATTTATTGTGTACGAGTCCTGTCTTGATCAACTAATTGGAAACATAAAATGTAACTATCAGGGACATTGCAATGGAAATATTCTCAAATTTAAAAAAGAAGTTTCGGGTACATTGTTGACTGTAAGGGGAGAGTGTGAACACGGCCATTTTACAATATTATGGAATAGTGAACCAATTAAAATTAAGGTCCTATAGGAAATACACTTGTCTGTGCATTAAACCATTGTATTTAATACATGTAAATAAACAAAACAGAGTATAGAATATAGTTATATAAACAGTGTTAAACACTATTTTTCCAGTGCTTGTAACTGGATTGTCTTACTACAAATGTTGAAAATCTGAAGTAAATAGTTTTTTTCTGGATTTGTTTGTTATTTGTTTGTATGGTGCTGCATACCTGAAAGGCAATGAATACCTGTAAAAGAGGAAATAGAGAGAGAGAGAGATACAAATCCCCAAATCCAAAATTCCGTAATCTAGACTTTTTTATTTAATTTATTTTAAAAAAGTAAAATGACACAATCTTCTCAGCGTGTGTCTTTGGTTTGATTTTTTGATTTCTAAAATGCAAATAATATTTATTTTACTGTTCTGATTACAGTACTGTACTATCTTTCTAGTGGCTCTATATATACAAAAGTATTAATAATGATATAAAACTACCTTTAGGTTACATGTATAAGCTGTATTATGACACGTAAATATTGTCTAAGTGACATAAGATTTTATTGTTCTCCAAACTGTCCCATTATATATATATATATATATATATATATATATATATATATATATATATATATATATATATATATATATATATATATATACATACACACACACATTTACAGAAAAAAATCCCATGTACCGTAAATATAAAGATAACCATTTTAGGATCTAGTTTGAAAGGGTTGCAGAATGTTATGAGAGAGCAGAATACAGAAGTAGAAATCGTATGGTTAGAGAAAAGGTAGCAGCAGGAATACCAATACCATAGTCTGGAACCAAGTGTTGTAATCCAGAAGGTGCTTGGCAATCACATGATTTAAGATGACGTTAAAGAATTTAATATTGTATTATAAAACGTTTAATTATGCATCTTGAAAGCAGAAATGTCCGCTGCACATTGATAAATGCCGACAGCATACGCTGTCTTCATTTTTAATTGCACGAGCAGTTCTTGTTAACTGCTGGTGCAATGCCGCCCCCTGCACATTCGCGGCCAATCGGCTGCTAGCAGGGGGTGTCAATCAACCCGATCGTATTCGTCTCGGCCTCAGAGCAGGCGGACAGGTTATGGAGCAGCGGTCTTTAGACCGCTGCTTCATAACTTCTGTTTCCAGCGAGCCTGAAGGCTCGCGCGGACACAGGAGCATCAAGCTCCATACAGAGCTTGATAAATTTGGCCCCATACAGTCTTTTTTTAATTTTTATTTTTTAAGTATTTTATGTCCCTTTTAAGAATTGATTATGTTTGTAACTTGCAATAATCAGGACAGGCCTTTGTAATCATCTAATTAAGAACAGACTGGGACAGCAATATGTAGCAGTCACAAAAATACTTGCTAGTCTTGTCGTCATTAACCTGTAATGAGGCTAGGACTTGGCAATCACATAAGAACAAACAGTTGCACAACAGACTGAGGAACTCTCAAGTCAATGCTTAAAGGAACATAGTGTGACATCACAGCCTCTACTGTGCCTTTAAATTTCTAACCAAGGTCTTGTGCAAGACACAATGTTTTCCAAAACAGCACAGCAGTATCTGCCTCAGAACTCCAGACAGTCGTTGCAGTACATACACCAAAGCCTGTGAAACACACAGGACAAAGCAGGTAAGATGTAATGCCAGTTCTAGACAGTAACAAGAATCAAAGGGGGAAAGGGACATATAAAAGGAAATGCTTATTAAAGCTAAAATTAAAATACATATTTAATTGCACAGAAAAATATATACAGTATATTATTTGATTTGTTTTTTAAGGGACTTGAGCATTTTCCACAAAATATAAAGGATATGAATACAGTTTTAGCCTTTTTTTAGCGCCCAGGTGCATATCTCAGTCAATGCCACTGGCAGGTTTTGTACACTCCCACATTGATTGACAGGCAGGCTGGCAAGTGTATGGTGTAAGTGGAGGCAAATACACAGGATAAATGTAAAATATAGATACTGATCATTCTAACTCTGGAGTTGTCATGTACTCAAGGCTTCCTCAGACATTTCATGAAACCATAGGGGCTTGTAATTTTCTACGCCTGCAGGCAGCGGGAGTTATTTAAAACCCACAAGATGTGTCTTGGACACACAAACTCTCCTCTAATCATACAACAAAATTTCTATATCTGCTTTCTGAGAACGCATACTAAGTATCTACATTTGTTGTATGGAAACAATTCTTTATCAGAGGATCCAGCAATAGCTAATATATACAGCTGCTGCATAAAAGGGAACAGCTGAATATATTCTTTAAAGGGACATGATTCAGATAGAGGATACAATTTTTAAAAAGTCTCCAATTAACTTCTATTAATTTGTTTTCCTTCTCATGTTATTCTTTGTTGAAGCGATACCTAGGTAGGTAGCGTGCACATGCCTGAAGCACTACAGGACAGGAACTAGTGCTGCCATCTAGTGCCCCTGCTAATGTATAACATTGTTGCAAAACTGCTGCCATATAGAGCTGCAGACACGTGCACACTCTTGAGCTTACATTTCTGCTTTTCCACAAAGGATAACAAGAAAACTAAGAAAATTTTATAATCAATGTAAATTAGAAAGTTGTTTAAAATATTATGTTCTATCTAAATCATGAAAGAAAAATTTGGGTTTTATGTCCCTTTAATACATACATTCAACATAGTTTTGCTACAATATTTGATTACAATAGTACTTTTATGGATACACATTTTATATGGTTTTCATTAAAATATGCAGCTTTGACATATTTTGTTACATATAGCACTAATGTACATGACCATAGCTTTTCTCTTGCATAATATTAAATATAAGTTTGTGGTGTGCCCTGTATTGGCATAAAAAAAGTGCATTCTTCCGATGTATCTAATTAAAAGTTGTTAAAACCCAGTTAATACATTGTTTTAACCACATATAATAAATAAATACTGGTTAAAATGTATATTTTCCAAAAGCAGTTAAAGGATTGAAATTCCTTCAGTCAAGAAAATAAATGTTATAATACTTTATATCGAACATTATTGATTTGAAAGCACCAGTATGATCATCATCTCACAGGAACCTTTAACAAATATGATAAGATTTAAAACACTATTAAATATCAAAATTTTAATGTGATCAATTATGCACTATATTTTTTTAGTTAGGATGTAATTCCTTATGTTCCCCAGTAGGTGGCAGTAAAACTTATTCAGCTACTTGAAAACAGTATAAGGAGATACATAGAGGTTACAAATGAAATTGCATTTCAACTACATTTTCAAACCTGGATTTTTAATGTATGATGTTTATAACTGATGTTTCACCCTCACAATGCTATTTTTGCGACAGATAGATTAACGTATGTTACATTTAAAGTAGGACTTTTTTTATGAAACCGTGATAAAGAACAGATTTCTTTCTAATGACACGATGAGTCCACGGATCATCTAATTACTATTGGGAATATCACTCCTGCCCAGCAGGAGGCGGAAAAGAGCACCACAGAAAAGCTGTTATATATCAGCTCCCTTCCCTCCAACCCCAGTCATTCTCTTTGCCTACGTTAGAGCAAGGAAGTGGTAAAGTTAGGTGTTAGAAAAGATTCTTCTAGCAAGATTTTATTATTTGTTAAGTAGTGAAAGATTGTGCTGCTTTGTTCTAGGGTGTAGCCGTAGTCCATATCAGTCTCTTTAGTGGAGCAGTGGTGGCTTTCATGCAATGGGAACTTGTGGGACATAATTCTCACTGCCTCCCATGTAGTTAATGCTGCCCTAATACTGAAAGCCTGAGTAAGATTACTCAGTCTTTATCTCTTTTTCCACAGGTCCATGTGAGGGAGAAGACCTCTCAAACCTAGTGAGCTGCCTGGCAGATTTATGAGGTATGTGCTGACTTTATTTTTCTGGGTAAACAGGAAAAAGTGGGCACTTTATTCACTAAGGGACACACAATTTTCTCCTATACAGGGAGTGCAGAATTATTAGGCAAATGAGTATTTTGACCACATCATCCTCTTTATGCATGTTGTCTTACTCCAAGCTGTATAGGCTCGAAAGCCTACTACCAATTAAGCATATTAGGTGATGTGCATCTCTGTAATGAGAAGGAGTGTGGTCTAATGACATCAACACCCTATATCAGGTGTGCATAATTATTAGGCAACTTCCTTTCCTTTGGCAAAATGGGTCAAAAGAAGGACTTGACAGGCTCAGAAAAGTCAAAAATAGTGAGATATCTTGCAGAGGGATGCAGCACTCTTAAAATTGCAAAGCTTCTGAAGCGTGATCATCGAACAATCAAGCGTTTCATTCAAAATAGTCAACAGGGTCGCAAGAAGCGTGTGGAAAAACCAAGGCGCAAAATAACTGCCCATGAACTGAGAAAAGTCAAGCGTGCAGCTGCCAAGATGCCACTTGCCACCAGTTTGGCCATATTTCAGAGCTGCAACATCACTGGAGTGCCCAAAAGCACAAGGTGTGCAATACTCAGAGACATGGCCAAGGTAAGAAAGGCTGAAAGACGACCACCACTGAACAAGACATACAAGCTGAAATGTCAAGACTGGGCCAAGAAATATCTCAAGACTGATTTTTCTAAGGTTTTATGGACTGATGAAATGAGAGTGAGTCTTGATGGGCCAGATGGATGGGCCCGTGGCTGGATTGGTAAAGGGCAGAGAGCTCCAGTCCGACTCAGACACCAGCAAGGTGGAGGTGGAGTACTGGTTTGGGCTGGTATCATCAAAGATGAGCTTGTGGGGCCTTTTCGGGTTGAGGATGGAGTCAAGCTCAACTCCCAGTCCTACTGCCAGTTTCTGGAAGACACCTTCTTCAAGCAGTGGTACAGGAAGAAGTCTGCATCCTTCAAGAAAAACATGATTTTCATGCAGGACAATGCTCCATCACACGCGTCCAAGTACTCCACAGCGTGGCTGGCAAGAAAGGGTATAAAAGAAGAAAATCTAATGACATGGCCTCCTTGTTCACCTGATCTGAACCCCATTGAGAACCTGTGGTCCATCATCAAATGTGAGATTTACAAGGAGGGAAAACAGTGCACCTCTCTGAACAGTGGGAGGCTGTGGTTGCTGCTGCACGCAATGTTGATGGTGAACAGATCAAAACACTGACAGAATCCATGGATGGCAGGCTTTTGAGTGTCCTTGCAAAGAAAGGTGGCTATATTGGTCACTGATTTGTTTTTGTTTTGTTTTTGAATGTCAGAAATGTATATTTGTGAATGTTGAGATGTTATATTGGTTTCACTGGTAAAAATAAATAATTGAAATGGGTATATATTTGTTTTTTGTTAAGTTGCCTAATAATTATGCACAGTAATAGTCACCTGCACACACAGATATCCCCCTAAAATAGCTATAACTAAAAACAAACTAAAAACTACTTCCAAAACTATTCAGCTTTGATATTAATGAGTTTTTTGGGTTCATTGAGAACATAGTTGTTGTTCAATAATAAAATTAATCCTCAAAAATACAACTTGCCTAATAATTCTGCACTCCCTGTATGTTTAGGGGAACATATAATGGCAGTATGGTTATAGCAGGCACTGGGGCTTACGATTAATACAAAAAAGGCTAATTTTATGTGGTTTCGCTTCTCCCGGCGGCTTGACTTTAAAGTATGCCAACCGAGAGGTTCATTTTTTAGACGCCCACGATGGACGGGTCTAACTGAGGCGGCAGTTTGCTGTTGCGCGCCATTTTCTCCTTCATTCACTTTGACCGGAGGGTGCAGATAACAGTCTCAGACAGGAAAGCGCATAATAAGTTTTAAAACCGTGCTTTTAGCAGATTCTATCAAGGAATCTTGGCAGACGGTACCCAAAGTGTAAGGGGCAATTTCCACGCTAGCCAAGAGAACTACTATTCCTATAGGATAGTTGTTCCTTTAAGGATCCTATGCATAAGAAGTTAGAGGGGTTACTCAAGAAGATGTATGTACACCAGGGTTTACAATGGCAACCCGTGGTTTGTATTGCTATTATCACTAGTGCGGCAGCATACTGGTTTGATGCATTGTCTGAATCTATTCGGACAGACACTCCCCTTGAAGAAATCCAGGCTAGGATAAAGGTCCTTAAGTTGGCCAACTCCTTTATCACGGATGCTTCCCTTCAGGTTATTAAGCTGGGAGCTAAGATTTCTGGTTTTGCCGTACTGGCCCGCTGTCATATCCTGTCAGTAGCATGTCCCTTTAATTCAGAAACTCCACCCTGTTAGCTCTCTATAAAGGAACTCCCTTTCACAAGCTTCAGTGCTTGATTATTTCAGAAGTGTTAGGGAATCCCTTGATCGTTTGTTCCTTAAACTTTATATTAAGCCTTTGCAGAAATTCTAAAGCTTAAAACCTATGAAGTGTCTCTGATTACAAAAGTCATAGCATCAAACCTTTGATATTTTGCCGCAAACCATACAGAACTTTACTGTGTAAAAATCTAAGTCCGGATTACCTGTTTGATTCTCAGAGCCACAACGCTGCAAGTAGAGCTGCTGGGTGACGTCATCTCACGCTGACAAGCTCTGCCGATTCAGTCTGTCTAAGACCCGCAGCTGTAACTAGCTCTGACTGGGGAACTAATCATACCAAAGACAATCGCAAGTATTTCTATGACAGTATTTGACCGCATTACTTATATCTACAGCTAAAGATGAACTTTATTGATCTATGTAACACTGCTAACTATCCTGTCTGTTTCTAAGCTGTGTATTCATTTAAGTTAATGCTCAATTTAACTTCTCGTTATTATTGTGCAGATATCTGGTTAAAGCACCTAACACCTTGCTAACAACAGAGGTACCTATCATTTAATCATATTTGTTAGGTAATGTTGTCACGCATACAAATCCATTCTATATAAGGGGACTTTCCTTAAACATAAGGATTGGTGTGTAAGTACACTTATCACACCCGCAGATCTTTATGGTTAAAATCTTGGTCTGCGGATGTGTCATATAAGTCTAAACTTTTGTCGATTGCTTACAAAGGAAAGACTTTGTTTGAGCAGCGGTTGACGGAAATTTATTTCTGACATCACGGGAGGAAAGGGACATTTCCTCCCTCAGGATAAGAGAAATAAACAAAAGGGACGTCAGAGTAATTTTTGTTCCTTTCGAAATTTCAAGGGAAATCCTTCCACTTCCTCCTCCAAGCAGGAGCAGTCCAAGCCTTCCTGGAGACCCAATCAGTCTTGGAACAAGGGAAAACTATCCAAGAAGCCTACTATTGAATTAAAAGCAGCATGAAGGGTCTGCCCCCGATCCGGGACCGGATCTTGTGGGGGGCAGACTTTCATTCTTTGCTCAGGCTTGGGTTTGAGATGTTTTAAAACTGCGCTTTTAGGACCGGACAGCTGTTCGTTATACTGCAAGTCGAGTTCCGGATCTTTTACTAGAGAAATACTATCCGGTTTCAGCAAGGCAGGTAGGCACCTCAGCAAAGCTAAGCTGAGGTGTAGAGGTTGTCAGTAGTTCCAATCAGCCAATAGAATGCGAGCTCAATCCTATTAGCTGATTGGATCAGCCAATAGGATGAAAGCTCAATCCTATTGGCTGATTGCAACAGCCAATAGGATTTTTTTCCCCTTTAATTCCTATTGGCTGATTCTATCAGCCAATCGGAATGTAAGGCACGCCATCTTGGATGAAGTACCTTAAAGGGAAACTTCTTTTTTTTTTTTTTTTTTTTTTTTTTTTATAGTAACTTTTTATTTTGTTTTAAAAACATAAGTAACAATTGGGGACACGCAGGTCCCCTGCTCTAATAGGTACAAACAAGGTATTTGGACACGCAGGTCCGAAATAGATGAACACACATACTGAAAAGATGCAATTAATAAGGCCTATGAGCACCCTGGAAAGGGAAAACATGAGATAAATGTTCCCTTAAGCACATACATGAATTGCATTATATGGAACCATAATTCCCCATCCAAGGAACACACAAGTTAGGTCTAGTCAATGAGGAAGCTTATACTTCTGTGATATCAAAGGGTTTGCGGCGAAAATAGTTCGCCTAATTTGAGCCCTGGAGTGGGCTCTGTATGTGGGGGGGGGAGGTGAACGTGCACAAAATATCTACTGTAAGTAAACATAGAGGTGATTAGCCATTGCACAATATAATAAATTAAACAAAGTGTTGCGTGGTCTAGGCTTAATATAAATGTCATAACTTTCTTTATGGTATAATATGATATAATATAACGGGCCCTAGACTCTTATGGGTTACATGAAACTAGTCACCTGCAGGACTGAAAACCCTCCTATCATGCTATGGGGTCTAGTTACACATCCTCACCAGATTGAGTAGTTAAGGCTTGCATATATCCTGTGGGAGTAAGTTATCTCATAGACAATACATCAAAACAGGATACCTGTGTTAGTGAAATGCAATTCCCCTCATAACATCTCGCTATATAAGAAGAATTTATATCAATTGATCTTAGGTTGCCACCTTCAAGGTTTTAAGCTTCCTTTATGTGTACTCCCTCAAGGCCCTGGCCACTGGTCCAGAAGGAAAAACACAGATTATGAAAGGATAGTCTTGAACAATAATGAAATAATAATGATACACATAAGCACAGTAGTAGATTGCAATTGTCCCTGCCAGGGGCCCCCTCTAACCCCCAGCCAGGACAGACACAAAAAATGGCTTGTCATTATCATTAGAGGCCTCATATCAGTGACCCAAGATCAATACAATTGTAAGGTAGCTGCTAGGACAGCTGTTTCCCGGACACTTATGTAGATGTCTCTCCTGAGGCTCCCCACTAACCCCCAGGTGAGGTATAAAGTCAAGATGTCCGCAGCCACTATTATATTAACACTCAGCAAGCTATATGGAGAAGGCAAACAGTAAGTTAAATTAACATTGAAGTCCCACAGCATAAATATCATACATTAAGGTAGTGGGATGTCCCAGGCTATAGAGTTGAGTATGAGATAAGCCTAGTGTTAGACCCTTGATATAAGAGAGCCATAACATGCAACATATATTATTAGTGTGTATACATTGTGAAATAGAGCCAAAATAAAACACTCACTGTGGATATAGGAGTTTTCTGACCCATCCTCTAACACACAATTGCAATGTAAATGCAAGCAGACTCATCTCTAACTGTGTCTAGTTGTGAGCTGCATATAGAAAAGTAGATGTGTCTGTAGAAGGCGTCACAATAAATGTATAACCAGGAATATTGGAGCAGACCCAAGCAATACAGGAAGCCAAGCGTGTACAAAATGTGCCATGCATAGAGCATAATTAAACCTCTACTCCCCTCCGGTGGCAGAAAATGGTAATTACATCTTTCAACAGAAAATATACATTTAAATCTAAATTCTGCCGTGCGGTGAATTTTTATACAAATGACTCAAATTATTGAGGTCAAAGGAGCTTAAGAATGTGGATCAACTGTGTATGTATGTGAGAAAAGCCTTCAGGGGACAGTTGTCATATTTAGCCAGGTCACATAGGTGGACAATCACTGTTGTAAGTCCGATTTCTGCCATGCCATTATTAATACACATTCTCCCCCTCCTCCTGAACAAATTGAGAGCAATTCAATCGGTCCTATAGTGTAACATGCAAAAGTATGCTAGGCACATAAGTAATATAGAAAACAAAGCATTGGTATGTAGATCATTTGGAACACATAATAGGATTGGCTACATCTCACTAAAGTACCACTGCGTAATATTCAAAAGTAAAGATACTGGTAGTATTGAAACACATATGTTCCTAGTAGGAATTAGAATGAACAGGGAGTAAAAACATCAATATATATTAAACAAGTCGCAGCTAAATAGTTCCCCAATGAGTATTGTTGACTTTTTCACACCAATCATAAAATAAAAGTAAAGTCTCAGAGTCCTTGCTCTTCAAACAGAATCAGTTGAAGGGACACAGATAAGATCGTTCTCCTCATTGTCCTCCTATGAAATAATCTGTCCCATTACCCCACACCAACCGTAGGCAGCAAAGAGACAGAGAGCAGCAAAGACACTTCTACAAGCTGAGGCCCTTCCACTATGTTTAGCCACCAAAATATTGCGGGAGCATGTCCTGTCTCAGCCAGGATAACATGGTTAGCAGAAATGGAGCCTGTATTCAGGTCAGTTCCCACCACATTGTCAGAAGTCAGCTCACTGATCGATATTGAAGGGACCTTTAGAACTGCTCCGGTGCAACTCAGCCACATGTCACAATCAGTAAAGGGAATCGGTCCTATCTCCACACGATGCGGACCATCTACAGCTGACTGTCTCCCTTCCATATTCAAAGTGCTATACTCACAAGTCACTTCAGGTAAAGGTGAAGCAGGCAGAAACAAATCCTGTGCAGGAACAGCAGTCTCACTCTCACCAACTCTTGTTTCAGCGCTGTCCACGATGTTTGAGGGCCTGAACCCAGCGAGACCCAGGGTCTGGTAAAGCAGTGTCTCCATTCTGAGAGAATGGCGATGCAAGACATTGCGCAGATCAGCTTCCCAGGTATCAATTGCGGCAGCAGATCTTAGAGTAGGAGGCATTATTGGCTGTCTTAATGGCTTGAGAGTCACTGTATAGGATTATAGATCTCTGGAAAGACAGCAACCACGTGGCCCATCTGCCGCACGTAGATAGAGTAGATTAGCTTGAAATTAACTGCTAAGTTGCGGTATCTTGCTTCATGTAGTTTCTTGAGGGTACTATAGGACAGATCTTATGACTTTTACATCAAAATTTTTGTAGTTAATCCCATATTAGGCATAATGAAGTCAGGAGCTCCACTAAAACATGACCAGTCACTTTGGCTTCAGGCTCCGCCCCCTTCCTTAAAGGGAAACTTCATTCGTCGTTGACCATCGGAAGAGGATGCTCCGCGTCGGATGTCTTGAAGATGGAGCCGCTTCGCGCTGGATGAATAAAGATAGAAGATACCTTTTGGATGAAGACTTCTGCCGGCTTTGCTGAGGACTTCTTCCGGATGTCCGGTCTTCGAAAACTGTAAGTGGATCGTCGGTGGTTAGTGTTAGATTTTTTTTTAAGGGTTTATTGGGTGGGTTTTTAATTTTAGGTTAGGGACTTTGGGCAGTAAAAGAGCTAAATGCCCTTTTAAGGGCAATGCCCATACAAAAGCCCTTTTCAGGGCAATGGGGAGTTTAGGTTTTTTAGATAGGGTTTTACTGATGGGGGGGGGGTGTTTTTGTATTTATTTTTTTACAGGTAAAAGAGCTGATTTCTTTGGGGCAATGCCCACAAAAGGCCCTTTTAAGGGCCATTGGTAGTTTATTGTAGGCTAGGTTTTTTTTTTTGGGGGGGGGGTCTTTTTTATTTTGATAGGGCTCTTGGATAAGGTGTAATTCTTTTTTATTTTTTATACTGTGGTTTTTTTATTTTTTGTAACTTAGTTGTTGATTTTTTGTAACTTGGTAATTTTTTATAGTAGATTCAAATAACTTGAGTAGGGTTAGGTTTTTAAATATGTAATATAGTTAATTTAATTGTTTAATGTAGTTAGTATAATAGTTAGGGTAGGTTAATTAATAGTTTAATATAGTTTATTTTAATTTTAAAGGTAAGTTTTAATTTATTATAAGATAGGGATGTATTAATATTAAATGTAAAGTTAGCGGGTTGTTAGGTTTAGGGGTTAATAGCTTAATTTAGTTTATGGCGATGTGGGGGGCTGGCGGTTTAGAGGTTAATAAGTTTAGTTGGTGGTAGTGATGTGGAAGGCCAGGGTTTAGGGGTTAATACATTTGTTTAGTTGCGGTGGGGTCCGGGAGCGGCGGGATTGGGGTTAATTCTTTTAGTTAGTTGTGGTGGGCTCCGGGAGTGGCAAGATAGGGGTTAATATATTTAGTTGCGGCGGGATAGGGGTTAATACGTTTATTTAGTTGCGGTGGGCTCCGGGAGCTGCGGGATAGGGGTTAATAACATTATGTAGGTTGCGGTGATGTCGGGGTGGCAGATTAGGGGTGTTTAGACTCGGGGCTTATATTAGGGTGTTAGGTGTAAACTTAATTTGTTTTCTACCATAGAAATCAATGGGATATCTGGCAGCATCGAACATAAGCTTTAGCTGCTTTCAGACTCCCATTGATTCCTATGGCATCCGCGGCCTCCAGGGTGGCGGATTGAAAACCAGGTTCGCTGAGCAGGAATAGTGCGTATTTGCAGTTGACGGCTTGATAAATATCCCTCATTGTGTCAAGAAAGAAAGAAATTCATCAGGTAAGCATATATTTTGTTTTTATGATGTATGCTATAGGTTTTTCTTTATGTAATGTTAAGATTGAGTACTATTCTTTTTTGTTTCATTTGCAATAGTGGGGGGGAAAAAAACAGCCTATCAGCATCAACAGTGCTGACTAATCATTTTGCTATCTCGTGATCTCATGGGATTTCACCATGATATCCTGAGATTACGAAGTAAACTTTCTTTAACTGAGGAGGGAAATAAAGTGCCCGCACATCCCTAGCAAGTCCTGGGACAAACATCCTAATTGCATTATCTACAATGGCATGTGGTTACTGAGGACATTTTATGGTAAAGTATAGTAAGCTATTTACAGATATGCTGCTTCACTTTTAGGGCTCAATTTATCAATCGTGGGCGGACATATTTGCCCCTGTCCACCCGAGCTCTCACGACAAGACTGGGGAGATTGGAATTCTGCACCCAAGAGGTGGAGAAGAGGGTAAGGAAGCAGCGGTCTGATGAGTGCTGCTTGATAAATACTCTTGTGAGAACCTGCAGTGAAAGGGAGTAGAAGAGCTTGATGAATCAAGTCTTTAGTGATTTAGTATTTGGGTAACACGTATCTGTTATCTGATTAATAATTTGCGTGTCTTGCAGTGTTTGCTGTCTCAATAAAAAAAACAATGTGTCAAAAGCAGTGCACGTTCACAGATCAGGGATGTCGTTGTCTTCTTGACAAGCTGTGTTGTGTTCTTCAGTTGTACACAATACCTATCGAGAGTTGTATGTTTTTTTTTTATATTTATATATCTTTTAAACTGTGTAAAGAACAGCAAAGATTTAACTCTTCTGCATTCTATTGTGCTAGCTAACCCAAAGTGCAATGTACAGCTGTCAAAAGCTGGTAACATCACTGATTTTTGAAAGCTCACTACTTTTTTCCCCCACAGTGCAACAATATGTGCGTTTCAAAGTGACAGCGCCCAGTATAAAGATGCAGAGTTTTACCACCTGGCTTCTATAATGGGTTAAAGGGAGATAATCGTTTTAAAAAGAGCTGCAGCTACAGGAGGGAAAACAATAGCGCTGTGAATAGTAACACTGCTACTGTAGTTGTACCCAGCAGTTTAATGTCCCTTTTCCAAAATATAATCTTAAAGGGATAATGTACTGTAAAACTTTCTCCCCTACAATTTTGCTTGACCAGGCTACCATTAGCACGCAACTTTGATATTACAAGTCCATGGTAAAACAAGTTAACCAGAAAAGAGTTTGCATGTCCGACTTCAATCAAGCTCAGCGTATACTTTCAATGGATATAACGACCCCGCTAATTTGCACTGGTATTACAAGTTGAAAGTTATAGTTTGCGCTGGAACAAAAGCAGAAACTGTGCTAGAATATTTAGCATGACTTCAGACCTGAAGTAAAATGTAAGTGTTGTATACACATATACATATACAAAATTGAGCCCTTACCAGTCAAATACCTTGAAACACGCAATATCAGTATTTTCATTTTAAGGTGTTTTGAATAAAAAAATACTTTAAATTATAATGTTCTTCATATAGAAAAAATTGCATTTTTATTTTAAAATATATATTTCTCTCTATATATATATGTATAATCAGGGCTCAAAATTTCAGGCCGTAAGCTACTAGCCACATCAAAATGTTACTCTCCATTTCTGATTCTACACGCTACCTGCCCACACCCACTACTCCACCCCCTCTTTGCATATGTTTAATCATTGCAGTCATTTTTTATTTTATACCATAACAAATTAAATAATGCTACATACAGTAATATATTTTTTTAAAAAAAATAAGTTCATAGCCGTTAGCATCGTTAGCTTGGTGGTTCTGGGTAAGACAACAGCTGGATAGAAGTAGGAAGTTGCTGACAGTCATGGAAGGTTTCAGCAGACCTGGAGATTTTTTTTTAATAATTATCATCTCTTCCTTCCTTCTCTATCTTAATTCTCTTTCTCCCCTCCCTCCTCTTTTCTATCTATCCTTTTAACCTGTCCCTTTTCTATCAGACCATATCTTCTCTTTAAACTCTCTTTCCCCCTCTCATAGCTTTTTACTCTTTTTTTTTTTTTCTCCACTCTCATAACTCAATCTTCTCTACTTTTACTTTTCCTCTTCAATCTCTCTCTCTCTGCCCCCATTTACCCTCTCAGAAGTAACAGTCTAAAAACTAATATTGTTCCTACAGCCCTAGAGGAATAACATATCCCTGTCCTTTCTATGATATATAATATCCCTTCAGATAATATTTCTCTTGCAAGGTGTATCCAATCCGCGGATTCATCCTTTACTTGTGGGATATTCTCATTCCCTACAGGAAGTGGCAAAGAGAGCACACAGCAGAGCTGTCCATATAGCTCCCTTTCTAGCTCCACCCCCCAGTCATTCTCTTTGCCGGCTCTAAGCACTAGGGTCTCTCGGGAGGGTAAAGTGAATGTGGTGTTAGAATTGTAGTTTTATTATCTTCAATCAAAAGTTTGTTATTTTAAATGGTATCGGTTTGTACAATTTACTCTCTAGCAGAAAAGTGATGAAGATTTCTGCTGAGAGGAAAATGATTTTAGCATGTTGTAACTAAAATCCACTACTGTTCCCACACAGGACTGAGGAATACCAGAAAACTTCAGTTGGGGGGAACAGTTTGCAGGGTGATCTGCAATAAGGTATGTTCAGTCATTTATTTATAGACAAGACTGAGATAATGCTAGAAGAAACTGACAATATCCCCATGAGGGGAGGGTAAGCTATGTTCACAGACTTAGTAAGGAATTGAATGCTTACATAATAGGGCTAATATACTGGTTGACACTTATTCAGGGCAATCGATTGTTTAGCTAGGAAAAATCGTTTTGCAAGACACTTTGAAAGCCCATTTGGGTTCTTTCTGGGGTTATTACCCACTTGGCTGTTTTTTATTCACTTAGGAGTGATTTAGTAGGCCTCACAGCTCCGGAGTAGAGTGGAAGGGGCCTAATTTCGCACCTCAGATGCGCACTTAGAATTCCAGAGAAGTTCATGCTGCTTCACATGGAGGGTCCTGCTGCTGTTTGAGGGCCTTAAAGAAGCTATATTCCCCCAAATCTGATCCCTAAGGGCAGGTATGGCCACAGCAAGGCTGTGGCAAGGTGCTGTAGTAATTTTAACCGGGTGTTGGCATTAAGCTGCTCCGTTTTGGGCATTAAGGGGTTAATCGTTCTGCAACTTGTGGTGCAATCTTATTAAGGCTTTAGGTACATACTAGGAAAATTTCAAAAGGATTGCTGCATTTTTCACTGTTTTGTAAAATTGTGTGCTCTTTTTATCTCTTAAAGGCACAGTAAAGTTTTTTTCAAATTGTGTTTTTTATTTGATTAAAGTGATTCCAAGCCTGTTTGTGTACTCTACTAGTCTATTAAACATGTCTGACACTAAGGAAAATCCTTGTTCAATGTGTTAAGAAGCCATGGTGGAACCCCCTCTCAGAATGTGTCCCACTTGTACTGATATGTCTATACACTTTAAATATCATATTGTTGCACTTAAGAATGTGGCCCAAGATGATTCTCAGACTGAAGGTAACGAGGGTAGCCCGTCTGCCTCTCCCCAAGTGTCACAACCAGTTAAGCCCGCGCAAGCGACGCCTAGTACCTCTAGTGCGTCTAACCCTTTTATATTACAAAACTTAGCGGCAGTCATGGATAATTCTCTTACAGCCTTCTTATCTAAACTGCCCGTGTTACCTGCAAAGCGTGATAGCTCCGTTTTAAGAACAGATTATGAGCAGTCTGACGCTTTGGTAGCCGTATCCGATATACCCTCACAACGCTCTGAAGTGGGAGCGAGGGATTTGATGTCTGAGGGAGAAGTCTCTGATTCAGGAAGGGTTCCTCCTCAGACAGATTCAGATACATTGGCTTTTAAATTTAAACTAGAACACCTCCATGTTTTGCTTAGGGAGGTATTAGCTACTCTGGATGACTGCGACCCTTTGGTGATCCCAGAGAAATTGTGTAAAATGGACAAGTACCTAGAGGTCCCTGTTTACACGGATGCATTTCCGGTCCCTAAGAGTATTGTGGATATCGTTACTAGGGAGTGGGATAGACTAGGTGTTCCCTTTGTTCCCCCTCCTGTTTTTAAGAAAATGTTCCCCATATCTGACCCTGTGAGGGACTCGTGGCAGACGGTCCCTAAGGTGGAGGGGGCTGTTTCTTCACTTGCTAAACGCACAACCATACCAATTGAAGACAGTTGTGCTTTCAAAGACCCTATGGATAAGAAGTTAGAGGGTTTACTTAAGAAAATTTTTGTTCAACAAGGTTTTCTTCTCCAGCCTATTGCCTGCATTATTCCTGTAACTACTGCAGCCGCCTTCTGGTTTGAGGCGCTGGAAGACTCTCTCCAGACGGAGACCTCATATGAGGAAATTATGGATAGAATTAAGGCTCTAAAGCTAGCTAATTCTTTTATCACTGACGCCGCTTTCCAAATAGCTAAGTTAGCGGCAAAAAAATCAGGTTTCGCCATTTTGGCGCGCAGGGCGCTATGGCTAAAGTCCTGGTTGGCCGATGTGTCGTCTAAATCCAAGCTTTTGAACATCCCTTTCAAAGGAAAGACCCTCTTCGGGCCTGAATTGAAAGAGATTATTTCAGAAATCACAGGGGGAAAAAGCCATGCTCTCCCTCAGGACAAGTCCTTAAAGACAAAGAACAAAGCTCAACAAGGTTTTCTTCTCCAGCCTATTGCCTGCATTATTCCTGTAACTACTGCAGCCGCCTTCTGGTTTGAGGTGCTGGAAGACTCGCTCCAGACGGAGACCTCATATGAGGAAATTATGGATAGAATTAAGGCTCTAAAGGTAGCTAATTCTTTTATCACTGACGCCGCTTTCCAAATAGCTAATTTAGCGGCAAAAAATTCAGGTTTCGCCATTTTGGCGCGCAGAGCGCGATGGCTAAAGTCCTGGTCGGCCGATGTGTTGTCTAAATCCAAGCTTTTGAACATCCCTTTCAAAGGAAAGACCCTCTTCGGGCCTGAATTGAAAGAGATTATTTCAGAAATCACTGGGGGAAAAGGCCATATTCTCCCTCAGGACAAGTCCTTTAAGACAAAGAACAAAGCTAATTTTCGTTCCTTTCGTAATTTCAGGAACGGCCCCGCTTCATCCTCTCCGGCTGCAAAGCAAGAGGGTAACGCTTCACAGCCCAAGGCAACTTGGAAACCTTACCAGGGCTGGAATAAGGGGAAACAGGCCAAAAAGCATGCAGCTGCCACCAAGACAGCATGAAGGGGTAGCCCCCAATCCGGGACCAGATCTAGTAGGGGGCAGACTCTCTCTCTTCGCTCAGGCCTGGGCAAGAGATGTACACGATCCTTGGGCGTTAGATATTGTATCCCAGGGATATCTTCTAGAATTCAAGGGTTCTCCTCCAAGGGGGAGGTTCCACATTTCTCGTCTGGCTACAGATCAGACAAAGAAAGAGGCGTTTTTACACTGTGTAGAAGATCTACATACAATGGGAGTGATCCAACCAGTTCCAATCGTGGAACAAGGGCTGGGTTTTTACTCAAACCTGTTTGTGGTTCCCAAAAAAGAGGGAACTTTCAGACCCATCCTGGATCTAAAAATTCTAAACAGATTCCTCAGAGTCCCATCATTCAAAATGGAGACCATTCGGACAATCTTACCAATGATCCAGGAAGGTCAATATATGACCACCGTGGATCTAAAGGATGCATACCTACACATTCCTATCCACAAAGATCATCACCAGTTTCTCAGGTTCGCCTTTCTGGACAAGCATTACCAGTTTGTGGCTCTTCCTTTCGGCTTAGCCACTGCTCCCAGAATTTTCACAAAGGTGCTAGGGTCCCTTCTGGCGGTACTAAGACTGCGGGGCATAGCAGTGGCGCCTTACCTAGACGACATTTTAATTCAGGCGCCGTCTTTCCAAAGAGCCAAGTCTCACACGGAGATTGTGTTGGCCTTTCTGAGGTCTCACGGGTGGAAGGTGAACATCAAAAAGAGTTCTCTTTCCCCTCTCACAAGGGTTCCCTTCCTAGGGACTCTAATAGACTCGGTAGAAATGAAAATTAAAAATCTGACGGAGGTCAGAAAATTAAAACTCTTAACTACTTGCCGAGTTCTTCATTCCATTCTCCGGCCATCTGTGGCTCAGTGCATGGAGACAATCGGATTAATGGTAGCGGCAATGGACATAGTCCCTTTTGCTTGGATACACCTCAGACCACTGCAACTATGCATGCTCAAACAGTGGAATGGGGATTATGCAGATTTGTCTCCTCAAATTCACTTGGACCAGGAGACCAGAGATTCTCTTCTCTGGTGGTTGTCTCAGGACCACCTGTCTCAGGGAATATGTTTCCGCAGGCCAGAGTGGGTCATTGTAACGACCGATGCCAGTCTCTTAGGCTGGGGTGCGGTCTGGGACTCCCTGAAAGCTCAGGGCTTATGGTCTCGGGAAGAAACGCTTCTCCCGATAAACATTCTAGAACTGAGGGCGATATTCAACGCTCTTCAGGCATGGCCTCAACTAGCTGCGGCCAAATTCATCAGATTTCAGTCGGACAACATCACGACTGTAGCTTACGTCAATCATCAGGGGGGAACAAAGAGTTCCCTAGCGATGACGGAAGTAACCAAAATAATCAGGTGGGCGGAGGACCACTCCTGCCATCTCTCAGCAATTCACATCCCAGGAGTAGACAACTGGGAGGCGGATTTTCTAAGTCGTCAGACTTTTCACCCGGGGAGTGGGAACTTCACCCGGAGGTATTTGCTTAGCTGACTCAGCTATGGGGCACTCCAGAATTGGATCTAATGGCGTCCTGTCAGAACGACAAACTTCCTCTCTACAGGTCCATGTCCCGGGACCCCAAGGCGGTATTGATAGATGCTCTAGCAGCGCCTTGGTCCTTCAATCTGGCTTATGTTTTTCCACCGTTTCCTCTCCTCCCACGTCTGGTCGCCAGAATCAAGCAGGAGAAGGCTTCGGTGATTCTGATAGCACCTGCGTGGCCAGGACTTGGTATGCAGACCTAGTGGACATGTCATCTTTCCCTCCATGGACACTGCCAATGAGGCAGGATCTCCTAATACAGGGTCCGTTCAAGCATCCAAATTTAGTTTCTCTACGTCTGACTGCTTGGAGATTGAACGCTTAATTCTATCAAAGCGTGAGTTCTCTGAGTCAGTTATAGATACTCTGATTCAGGCTAGAAAGCCTGTCACCAGGAAAATCTACCATAAGATATGGCGGAAATATCTTTGTTGGTGTGAATCCAAGGGTTACTCATGGAGTAAGATTAGGATTCCCAGGATATTGTCCTTTCTCCAAGAAGGATTGGAGAAAGGATTGTCAGCTAGTTCCTTAAAAGGACAAATATCTGCTTTGTCTATCCTGTTACACAAGCGTCTGGCAGAAGTACCAGACGTTCAAGCGTTTGCTCAGGCTTTAGTCAGAATCAAGCCTATCTATAAACCTGTGGCTCCGCCATGGAGTTTGAATCTAGTTCTTTCAGTTCTTCAAGGGGTTCCGTTTGAACCTTTACATTCCATAGACATTAAGTTGTTAACTTGGAAAGTTTTGTTTTTGGTAGCTTCTGCTCGAAGAGTTACAGAATTATCTGCCTTACAGTGTGATTCACCTTACCTGGTGTTCCACAAAGATAAGGTGGTTTTGGGTACCAAGCCTGGTTTTCTTCCTAAAGTTCTTAAATGCCTGTTTGCTTCTGTATTTTATATACAGTATATATATATATACACATACATACATACATACACAATATATATATACATACATACATATACACACACACAATTCCATATACACACACACTTTATTAAAAAAAGGAGCACATTTTTTATATATGATTGCTGATTTTTTATTTTTTTCAATGTGAAAAATTTAAATTGACAAACATTTGAAGCTTGTGGGGATTTTTTCAACTATTCTAGAACCATAACAATAGTAGGGGAAAAGTCTAAAGAGAACGATATATTGCCAGGACAGTTAAATGCATGTATGTGTGGGGTGTGATAATAAATAAATAAATAATATTTTGACTCAAATCCAGAGAGTGCCTTTCTTTGCCTGCAGTTTTGTATGAATTTTTGTTGTGCACCCTGGTCATGATGGGATCACCGTGAGTGCTAGGTCTTACATGCTCAATTTTTTTATATATATATATATACCGTACCGTCCCAGATCCTTGGGCTGTGGACATAGTATGTCAGGGTTACAAAATAGAATTCAAAACTTTCCCTCTCAAGATTATCTGCAGACCAGGTAAAAAGAGAGGCATTCTTGAACTGCATTCAGGACCTTTCCTCCCTGGGAGTGATTGTTCCAGTTCCAGTAAGGGAACAGGGTCTAGGGTTCTATTCAAATCTGTTCGTAGTGCCCAAAAAAAGAGGGAACTTTTCGACCCATTTTAGACCTAAAGTGTCTCAACAAGTTTCTCTGGGTACCGTTGTTTAAAATGGAAACCATTCGTTCCATTCTTCCTTTGGTCCAAGAGGGTCAGTTCATGACAACCATAGACCTGAAGGACGCGTTTCCTCATGTTCCCATCCACAGGGATCATCACAAATTCCTGAGATTCGCCTTTCTAGACAAACACTTTCAGTTTGTGGCTCTTCAGTTTGGCCTTTCCACATCTCCCAGAATTTTCTCAACGGTTCTGGGGGCTCTCTTGGCAGTGATCAGGTCTCAGGGAATTGCAGTGGCACCCTACCTGGATGACATATTGGTTCAGATGCCATCTTTTCAACAGGCAAACTCTCATACAGAGATCTTATTGTCTTTTCTACGTTCCCACGGTTAGAAAGTGAATCTGGAAAAGAGTTCCATTGTTCCAGCTACAAGGGTGTTTTTCTTAGGGACCATAATAGATTCCCTATCTATGAAATTTTTTTTGACGGAGGTCAGAAAATCCAGAATTCTCTCCTTTTTGCCTCTCTGTACAGTCTACTGTTCGGCCATCAGTGGCTCAATGTATGGAGGTAATTGGTCTGATGGTCGCTTCCATGGACATCATTCCATTTGCTCGATTCCATTTGAGAGATCTGCAATTATGTATGCTCAGACAATGGAACGGAGATCATTTGGATCTGTCTCAGAGGATAGATCTAGACCAGTCAACAGACTCTCTCCAGTGGTGGCTTTCTCAGGACCATCTTTCTCAAGGCACATTCTTCCGGAGACCTTCCTGGGTGATTGTGACCACGGACGCCAGCCTGCTAAGCTGGGGAGCAGTCTGGGACTCAAAGGCACAGGGACTATGGACTCGGGAGGAGTTTGCTCTCCCCATAAACATCTTGGAATTGAGAGCGATTTACAATGCTCTAATGGTTTGGCCTCAATTGTCCTTAACCCATTTTATCAGGTTTCAGTCGGACAACATCACCTCAGTGGCTTACATCAACTACCAGGGAGGAACTTGGAGTTCATTAGCCATGAAGGAGGTGGCACCGATTATTCAGTGGGCAGAAGCTCACAATTGTTGTCTATCTGCCATCCACATTCCTGGAGTGGACAACTGGGAAGCAGATTTCCTGAGCAGACAGACATTTCATCCCGGGGAGTGGGCCTTCCATCCGGAGGTGTTCTCCAGGTTAACCCAAAAATGGGGGGTGCCAGAGTTGGATCTGATGGCGCCTCAGCAGAACGCCAAGCTTCCAAGGTACGGTTCAAGGTCAAGAGATCCTCAGATCACTCTGATAGATGCTCTGAGGGTTCCTTGGGATTTCGGTCTAGCATACCTGTTTCCTCCATTTGCGCTCCTTCCACGAGTTATTGCTCGTATCAAACAGGAGAGAGCATCTGTAATTCTAATAGCTCCTGCATGGCCTCGCCAGATCTGGTATGCAGACCTGAAGATGTCATCTCGGGCACCTTGGAGATTGCCTCTGAGGAAGGACCTTCTAACTCGGGGTCCATTCCTCCATCCGAATCTCGTTTCTCTGAAGCTGACTGCTTGGAGATTGAACGCTTAGTTCTGTCTATGCGTCATTGAAACCTTGATCCAGGCTTGCAAGCCTGTTACTTGAAAAATTTACAATAAGGTATGGCATAAATACCCTTATTGGTGTGAATCTAAGGGCTACTCTTGGAGTAGGGTCAGGATTCCTAGAATTTTGTCTTTTCTACAGAAAGGTCTGGAGAAAGGGTTGTCAATAAGTTCTCTGAAAGGTCAGATTTCTGCATTATCTATTTTGTTACACAAGCGTCTGGCGGATGTGCTAGATCTTCAATCTTTTTGTCAGGCTCTGGCCAGAATCTGGCCTGTGTTTAAACCTGTTGCTCCTCCTTGGAGCCTTAATCTTGTTCTTAAAGTTTTGCAGCAGGCTCCGTTTAAGCCAATGCATTCCATAGATATAAAGTTGCTATCTTGGAAGGTTTTGTTTCTTATTGCTATCTCTTATGCTCAGAGAGTTTCTGAACTCTCGGCTTTGCTGTGTGATTCGCCTTACCTTATCTTTCATGCAGATAGGGTGGTTCTTTGTACTAAATTGGGGTTTCTTCCTAAAGTGGTTTCGGATAGAAATATTAATCAGGAAATTGTTGTTCCTTCTCTCTGCCCCAATCCTTCTTCTCAAAAAGAACGTCTGTTGCACAACTTTGATGTTGTGCATGCTCTAAAATTCTACCTACAGGCGACTAAGGATTTTCGCCAGTCTTCTGCCCTGTTTGTTTGTCTCTCAGGAAAGCGTAAGGGTCAAAAAGCTACTGCTACTTCTCTTTCCCTCTGGTTGAGAAGCATAATTAGTTTTGCTTATGAGACTGCTGGACAGTAGCCTCCTGAGAGAATTACAGCTCATTCCACAAGGGCTGTCTCCTCTTCTTGGGCTTTCAAAAAGGAAGCTTCTGTGGAACAGATTTCCAAGGCTGTAACTTGGTCCTCTCTGCATACTTTTTCCAAATTTGATACTTTTGCCTCAGCTGAGGCCTCTTTTTGGAGAAAGTCTCTTCAAGCGGTGGTGCCTTCTGTTTAGGTCGGCCTGTCTTGTTCTCCCTCCTTGTTCATTCGGTGTACTCTCGCTTGGGTATTGGTTCCCACTAGTAATTGAATGACGTTGTGGACCCTCCATATCTTAGGAAATAAAACAAAATGTATGCTTACCCGACCCCACCCTTTATTAAGACAGTTATTTTTTACTAAACCTCAGGCATCTCTACACCTTTGTGTTATTCCTTTTCCATTTCCCTTCGATCGAATGACTGGGGATTATGGGTATGGGAGTGACATTTAACAGCTTTGCTGTGGTACTCTTTGCCTCCTCCTGCTGGCCAGGAGTGATATTCCCACTAGTAATTGAATGACGTCGTGGACTCTTCATATCTGGAAAGAAAGAAATTTATCAGGTAAGCATAAATTTTGTTTTTTGCTCCATTGACTTCTATAGGGGAGCATGTGAAAGTGCACGCAATATTCTAAGTTTGGCTTTTTTGCGCTCAATGGATTAGCGATTGATCGAAAACCGTTTACTTGCAACTCAAAATACAAGCAAAACCCTACGACCGCAAAACTCTTACTTCTAGCGCAATTAACGATGAAGCGGGAGCGTTAATTAGCACTCAACTTGTAATCTGTCTTATTATATATAAATGGGAAGCCCTCTGCAAAAATGTGATTCAATTGAAATTTTAAATTGCCCCCCCCCCCCCGCATGCTAACATTTATATGGGATGGATGTAATTGAATCGCATTTTATACCTGTCTTTATTGTATTTATTTTTTATTTTTAAATAGCTGTTTTTGTAGATTGAAACTACATCCTATTGTTTACAAGAACATGTCCATTCAAATGGGCTGAGACTAAAGAAAGTACATACCTCAGTATCTTATCAACACTCTCTTGATACAAAAAGTCCAATGTGTAGGTACTTAAATGTTACCCATAGGTGGTGGTTTCAAAGAGCAAACCATCAATTTAAATTGCAATAATAAATAAAATATACAATTTAGAATACATTTAATACCATGAAGCTGGTATTTAAAGTATTTGAGAAGACATTAGGAGGATACAATTACAATACAGGGTCCTTTTTAACATATAGCATCAGCCTCCCTTTAATTTGTAATAATCTAGTATCACATAAAGTAATTATGTGTTAATTTTAATGTAAAATTATCTTTAAATGTATATAATATACAATGGATATGTAGTTTGGTTTCCTCACTTGACTTCCATAAAATATTGTTTGAAATTATGTAGCTTCAGTAAGTGGTATAGAGATTAATTTATTTCCTTCTAAATACAGGGAGAGTCCACAGCTGCATTCATTACTTGTGGGAATACTGAACCTGGCCACCAGGAGGAGGCAAAGACACCCCAGCCAAATGCTTAAATACCTCCCCCACTTCCCTCCTACCCCAGTAATTCTTTGCCTTTAGTCACAGGAGGTTGGCAGAGAAGTGTCAGAAGTTTTTCGTAGTAGATCCCTATGAGGGGTCCGGTTGGAACTGGAGTTTTAAGTAGTCTTGTCAGTTTCTCAGTGAGAGCATTGATGAAAATTAGAGTCTGGAGATGCAGGGAGAGTGTTTCTGCGAAACCATCCAGACTCAGATTAACAGCTCCTATAAGCAATCAGCGTTGATGAGTTTCACTGCTTGCTTTCTTCACTCAAGTCCATGTCAGAGGCGCTGCTACAATCTGTCAAACTTGAAGAACCGTGTTGCTGTTCCACGGATTGGATTCTGGTAAGATCGTTTCATTTTATACACACATGTTAACGATAGAAGACAGGGTCTTAATGGGACTTTATCTTTTTGGAATCAAGGGTTAATATCTCCTGAGGAGGATTATTGAACAGTGAGGTCTTTTTAATCATGTTTGTTATGTGATTTGACTGCGTATGTGTAAGGAGACATTTTAGGCTCTTAGGCTGATATGGAACATACAGGTTATAGAGTTGCGCAGTTTTATTAAGCTGGCGCGCTTTTCCTTAGCAGGGGCGGTCCTGCATGAGGCACCATGTGAGTGGGAGTAGTCACGTCTTGTTTTCCCATTTCCAAATCCTGCCCAAGTGACTGCGGAGAATGGTTGATTTCTCTACCTGTCTGAGTCATAGGAGGTGGTGAGTGCCCCAGCCATTGGGGTTTTTTATGGTGCCAGTTGTTTTTGTCCAAAACTCTTATTTAGAATTATGGGGGTTTCGGATATCTTAGAGGATTCCTCTGATACAGATTTTTTTTTAAATTGTATTTATTTATTGAGGGTTCAAAAAAAAAAAGATATGCATACATGCATCTTACAGAAAACATAGATACAGTTATATATCCTACATTACAATGAATTATCATAGTCATTGGTGATTGCTATCAACACACCTGGAAAAGTGATAAACCTCAGAATAATAGGATATCTAAAACATATCTGTTGTGCATAATATTAAATATCACATGTCAACCCTCATAATTTTCCAGCTCCCTTAAAACAGATGAGGTCGCTTTTGGACCCCTAGGACAAGAAAATTGGATAGTAGGGAGAGTATAGTGATATGAGGTCACTCTTGGACCTTCAGAACGCTATTGGAGCAAATCAACAATGAATATATGAGAACAGATTGAGACATAGTACATAGTACATTAACCCCTAATTCTTACATTCATATCTTAAAGATTAGTAAAGAATCCCTGTGAGGGAAAGAAAAACAGAGTCTCTTGGACTCTGGCCTCTAAGGTCTGCTAATAGGGGGATTTGTTACTGGGCATATGGTGTAAATGAAACCTATAGGGCCATTCATGGACCCTTGGGACTATAAAAACCACATAATAAAGTAGATAACATATTAACAGGGATAATACATAGGTTTTTAGGATATAAATTGTTCACAGGAGCTTCAATACAGATTAAAATAAGATACATATAGTAGTAGTATTTTAGGAATCTGAGTATTTATCTGAAAGACTGGAGTATGTGACAAGGGTAAGAGCACTTCAATCAAAGCGTTGCAATACTATAGACTGTAATTACTGGATGTGTGAGGTAATGTAAAGAGTCCAAAAATTAGTGCCTGCAAGCAATAAGTCCATTTAGGACAAAACACCCCTCCAGTAAAAACCTAGTTTACTATAAACCTGTCAGGGTTTTTTCCCTGTTGTTTGCCATGTGCTGCTGGCAGCCATTTTACTCACCTCTCTTCCTGACTATGGTGCATTGTGGGGGATGCTGCTCATTTCCTACACTTCCTTTTATGGCCAGACTGGTGTGCATCATCCATGTGAGACAGGATGCAGTCTCAGAATTGTGATGTCATCACTTATTATTTAAAGGGCCTCTGTTCAGTATGCTTTGCCTTTGCGTTGTCTCAGACCTATTTGTGAGAGTTCCTGTGTATTACATGGCTGCCTGATGTCCTTCCTGGTTCCTGATCCCTGGCTTGTTCCTGACTCTGCTGTTTTCCTTGTTCCTGATTCCGGCTCGTCTGACTATTCGCTTTGGCTCCTGACTCTGCTCGTCTGACTACCAGCTCTGGTTTTGACTCCTGGCTTGTTATTTGACTTGTGGACTTTTTATTATTTTTTGCTAAAGATGTGACTATTTTCTCCAACATAGGTGTGTCCGGTCCACGGCGTCATCCTTACTTGTGGGATATTCTCTTCCCCAACAGGAAATGGCAAAGAGCCCAGCAAAGCTGGTCACATGATCCCTCCTAGGCTCCGCCTACCCCAGTCATTCTCTTTGCCGTTGTACAGGCAACATCTCCACGGAGATGGCTTAGAGTTTTTTAGTGTTTAACTGTAGTTTTTATTATTCAATCAAGAGTTTGTTATTTTAAAATAGTGCTGGTATGTACTATTTACTCAGAAACAGAAAAGAGATGAAGATTTCTGTTTGTATGAGGAAAATGATTTTAGCAACCGTTACTAAAATCCATGGCTGTTCCACACAGGACTGTTGAGAGGAATTAACTTCAGTTGGGGGAACAGTGAGCAGTCTCTTGCTGCTTGAGGTATGACACATTCTAACAAGACGATGTAATGCTGGAAGCTGTCATTTCCCTATGGGATCCGGTAAGCCATGTTTATTAAGATTGTAAATAAGGGCTTCACAAGGGCTTATTAAGACTGTAGACTTTTTCTGGGCTAAATCGATTCATTATTAACACATATTTAGCCTTGAGGAATCATTTAATCTGGGTATTTTGATAAGTTTATATCGGCAGGCACTTTTTTAGACACCTTTCTCTTTAGGGGCTTTCCCAAATCATAGGCAGAGCCTCATTTTCGCGCCAGTGTTGCGCACTTGTTTTTGAGAGGCATGACATGCAGTCGCATGTGTGAGGAGCTCTGATACATAGAAAAGACTTTTTGAAGGCGTCATTTGGTATCGTATTCCCCTTTGGGCTTGGTTGGGTCTCAGCAAAGCAGACACCAGGGACTGTAAAGGGGTTAAAGTTAAAAACGGCTCCGGTTCCGTTATTTTAAGGGTTAAAGCTTCCAAATTTGGGGTGCAATACTTTTAAGGCTTTAAGACACTGTGGTGAAATTTTGGTGAATTTTAAACAATTCCTTCATATTTTTTCGCAATTGCAGTAATAAAGTGTGTTCAGTTTAAAATTTAAAGTGACAGTAACGGTTTTATTTTAAAACGTTTTTTGTACTTTGTTATCAAGTTTATGCCTGTTTAACATGTCTGAACTACCAGATAGACTGTGTTCTGAATGTGGGGAAGCCAGAGTTCCTTCTCATTTAAATAAATGTGATTTATGTGACAATGACAATGATGCCCAAGATGATTCCTCAAGTGAGGGGAGTAAGCATGGTACTGCATCATTCCCTCCTTCGTCTACACGAGTCTTGCCCACTCAGGAGGCCCCTAGTACATCTAGCGCGCCAATACTCCTTACTATGCAACAATTAACGGCTGTAATGGATAATTCTGTCAAAAACATTTTAGCCAAAATGCACACTTATCAGCGTAAGCGCGACTGCTCTGTTTTAGATACTGAAGAGCATGACGACGCTGATAATAATGGTTCTGAAGGGCCCCTAAACCAGTCTGATGGGGCCAGGGAGGTTTTGTCTGAGGGAGAAATTACTGATTCAGGGAACATTTCTCAACAAGCTGAACCTGATGTGATTACGTTTAAATTTAAGTTGGAACATCTCCGCATTCTGCTTAAGGAGGTATTATCCACTCTGGATGATTGTGACAAGTTGGTCATCCCAGAGAAACTATGTAAAATGGACAAGTTCCTAGAGGTCCCGGGGCTCCCAGAAGCTTTTCCTATACCCAAGCGGGTGGCGGACATTGTAAATAAAGAATGGGAAAGGCCCGGTATTCCTTTCGTCCCTCCCCCCATATTTAAAAAATTGTTTCCTATGGTCGACCCCAGAAAGGACTTATGGCAGACAGTCCCCAAGGTCGAGGGAGCGGTTTCCACTTTAAACAAACGCACCACTATACCCATAGAAGATAGTTGTGCTTTCAAAGATCCTATGGATAAAAAATTAGAAGGTTTACTTAAAAAGATGTTTGTTCAGCAGGGTTACCTTCTACAACCAATTTCATGCATTGTCCCTGTCGCTACAGCCGCGTGTTTCTGGTTCGATGAGCTGGTAAAGGCGGTCGATAGTGATTCTCCTCCTTATGAGGAGATTATGGACAGAATCAATGCTCTCAAATTAGCTAATTCTTTCACCCTAGACGCCACTTTGCAATTGGCTAGGTTAGCGGCTAAGAATTCTGGGTTTGCTATTGTGGCGCGCAGAGCGCTTTGGTTGAAATCTTGGTCAGCTGATGCGTCTTCCAAGAACAAGCTACTTAACATTCCTTTCAAGGGGAAAACGCTGTTTGGCCCTGACTTGAAAGAGATTATCTCTGATATCACTGGGGGTAAGGGCCATGCCCTTCCTCAGGATCGGCCTTTCAAGGCCAAAAATAAACCTAATTTTCGTCCCTTTCGTAGAAACGGACCAGCCCAAAGTGCTACGTCCTCTAAGCAAGAGGGTAATACTTCTCAAGCCAAGCCAGCTTGGAGACCAATGCAAGGCTGGAACAAGGGAAAGCAGGCCAAGAAACCTGCCACTGCTACCAAGACAGCATGAAATGTTGGCCCCCGATCCGGGACCGGATCTGGTGGGGGGCAGACTCTCTCTCTTCGCTCGGGCTTGGGCAAGAGATGTTCTGGATCCTTGGGCGCTAGAAATAGTCTCCCAAGGTTATCTTCTGGAATTCAAGGGGCTTCCCCCAAGGGGGAGGTTCCACAGGTCTCAGTTGTCTTCAGACCACATAAAAAGACAGGCATTCTTACGTTGTGTAGAAGACCTGTTAAAAATGGGAGTGATTCATCCTGTTCCATTAGGAGAACAAGGGATGGGGTTCTACTCCAATCTGTTCATAGTTCCCAAAAAAGAGGGAACGTTCAGACCAATCTTAGATCTCAAGATCTTAAACAAGTTTCTCAAGGTTCCATCGTTCAAAATGGAAACCATTCGAACAATTCTTCCTTCCATCCAGGAAGGTCAATTCATGACCACGGTGGATTTAAAGGATGCGTATCTACATATTCCTATCCACAAGGAACATCATCGGTTCCTAAGGTTCGCATTCCTGGACAAGCATTACCAGTTCGTGGCGCTTCCTTTCGGATTAGCCACTGCTCCAAGGATTTTCACAAAGGTACTAGGGTCCCTTCTAGCTGTGCTAAGACCAAGGGGCATTGCTGTAGTACCTTACTTGGACGACATTCTGATTCAAGCGTCGTCCCTTCCTCAAGCAAAGGCTCACACGGACATTGTCCTGGCCTTTCTCAGATCTCACGGATGGAAAGTGAACGTGGAAAAGAGTTCTCTATCTCCGTCAACAAGGGTTCCCTTCTTGGGGACAATAATAGACTCCTTAGAAATGAGGATTTTTCTGACAGAGGCCAGAAAAACAAAACTTCTAGACTCTTGTCGGATACTTCATTCCGTTCCTCTTCCTTCCATAGCGCAGTGCATGGAAGTGATAGGTTTGATGGTAGCGGCAATGGACATAGTTCCTTTTGCGCGCATTCATCTAAGACCATTACAACTGTGCATGCTCAGTCAGTGGAATGGGGACTATACAAACTTGTCTCCGAGGATACAAGTAAATCAGAGGACCAGAGACTCACTCCGTTGGTGGCTGTCCCTGGACAACCTGTCACAAGGGATGACCTTCCGCAGACCAGAGTGGGTCATTGTCACGACCGACGCCAGTCTGATGGGCTGGGGCGCGGTCTGGGGATCCCTGAAAGCTCAGGGTCTTTGGTCTCGGGAAGAATCTCTTCTACCGATAAATATTCTGGAACTGAGAGCGATATTCAATGCTCTCAAGGCTTGGCCTCAGCTAGCGAGGGCCAAGTTCATACGGTTTCAATCAGACAACATGACAACTGTTGCGTACATCAACCATCAGGGGGGAACAAGGAGTTCCCTGGCGATGGAAGAAGTGACCAAAATCATTCTATGGGCGGAGTCTCACTCCTGCCACCTGTCTGCTATCCACATCCCAGGAGTGGAAAATTGGGAAGCGGATTTTCTGAGTCGTCAGACATTGCATCCGGGGGAGTGGGAACTCCATCCGGAAATCTTTGCCCAAGTCACTCAACTGTGGGGCATTCCAGACATGGATCTGATGGCCTCTCGTCAGAACTTCAAAGTTCCTTGCTACGGGTCCAGATCCAGGGATCCCAAGGCGGCTCTAGTGGATGCACTAGTAGCACCTTGGACCTTCAAACTAGCTTATGTATTCCCGCCGTTTCCTCTCATCCCCAGGCTGGTAGCCAGGATCAATCAGGAAAGGGCGTCGGTGATCTTGATAGCTCCGTTCGAACATCCGAATCTGGTCTCACTCCAGCTGACTGCTTGGAGATTGAACGCTTGATCTTATCGAAGCGAGGGTTCTCAGATTCTGTTATCGATACTCTTGTTCAGGCCAGAAAGCCTGTAACTAGAAAGATTTACCACAAAATTTGGAAAAAATATATCTGTTGGTGTGAATCTAAAGGATTCCCTTGGGACAAGGTTAAGATTCCTAAGATTCTATCCTTCCTTCAAGAAGGATTGGAAAAAGGATTATCTGCAAGTTCCCTGAAGGGACAGATTTCTGCCTTGTCTGTGTTACTTCACAAAAAGCTGGCAGCTGTGCCAGATGTTCAAGCCTTTGTTCAGGCTCTGGTTAGAATCAAGCCTGTTTACAAACCTTTGACTCCTCCTTGGAGTTTCAACTTAGTTCTTTCAGTTCTTCAGGGGGTTCCGTTTGAACCCTTACATTCCGTTGATATTAAGTTATTATCTTGGAAAGTTTTGTTTTTGGTTGCAATTTCTTCTGCTAGAAGAGTTTCAGAATTATCTGCTCTGCAGTGTTCTCCTCCTTATCTGGTGTTCCATGCAGATAAGGTGGTTTTACGTACTAAACCTGGTTTTCTTCCAAAAGTTGTTTCTAACAAAAACATTAACCAGGAGATTATCGTACCTTCTCTGTGTCCGAAACCAGTTTCGAAGAAGGAACGTTTGTTGCACAATTTGGATGTTGTTCGCGCTCTAAAATTCTATTTAGATGCTACAAAGGATTTTAGACAAACATCTTCCTTGTTTGTTGTTTATTCCGGTAAAAGGAGAGGTCAAAAAGCAACTTCTGCCTCTCTCTCTTTTTGGATTAAAAGCATCATCAGATTGGCTTACGAGACTGCCGGACGGCAGCCTCCCGAAAGAATCACAGCTCATTCCACTAGGGCTGTGGCTTCCACATGGGCCTTCAAGAACGAGGCTTCTGTTGATCAGATATGTAGGGCAGCGACTTGGTCTTCACTGCACACTTTTACCAAATTTTACAAGTTTGATACTTTTGCTTCTTCTGAGGCTATTTTTGGGAGAAAGGTTTTGCAAGCCGTGGTGCCTTCCATCTAGGTGACCTGATTTGCTCCCTCCCATCATCCGTGTCCTAAAGCTTTGGTATTGGTTCCCACAAGTAAGGATGACGCCGTGGACCGGACACACCTATGTTGGAGAAAACAGAATTTATGTTTACCTGATAAATTACTTTCTCCAACGGTGTGTCCGGTCCACGGCCCGCCCTGGTTTTTTAATCAGGTCTGATAATTTATTTTCTTTAACTACAGTCACCACGGTTTCATATGGTTTCTCCTATGCAAATATTCCTCCTTAACGTCGGTCGAATGACTGGGGTAGGCGGAGCCTAGGAGGGATCATGTGACCAGCTTTGCTGGGCTCTTTGCCATTTCCTGTTGGGGAAGAGAATATCCCACAAGTAAGGATGACGCCGTGGACCGGACACACCGTTGGAGAAAGTAATTTATCAGGTAAACATAAATTCTGTTTTTGCACTTCTCATCTCAGTCTGATTCCTGGCACCCTGACAAAACCAGAGATTGTGACTAAACTGATTTGAGGACCTATGATAGTTATGAATTATCCCTTAGACTATGGAGGAAAATATATTTTTTTTCAATAAGTATAGAGGTAACCTTTAGGCCTTACTTTTTACATATACATGCTTGAGAAATAAATAAAGCGTGGGCAAGCATTGCTACTCAACTTTGGTCACTAGCCCCATATGTACTATTGGTGGATTGTTTTCTGGCTACCCTTAGCTAAGTAGCATCTCTGCAACTATTAAACAAACAGAACATAAAAACGTATTGAACTCATATACAGTAAGTACACATGCAAATAAAAAAAATAATCATAACATTACAGCCTTATGTCTAACTTTGTGGGGGTATATGGGGTAAGATATTAGAATCTACATATATAATTAAAACCACAAGCATATACTGAGAAAAAAAGTGTATTAGCGACACAGGTGAGCGTCTAAGGACCTGTTATGAATGTCTCAGGTAAGTCATAACATAAACATAACTGTTTACCACCAACCTGAGCTTCACTCAGCCTATACCCATAGAGTTTGTTACCCCAGTCACTAGGAATTTCATCTGGAAGGGAGTTGCCTTGATCCATATGTATATTCTCTTCACTGGACTATCGCGGCCTACAGCCGCTAGCTGAGAAGTCTCCACTTGAAGCTTGAGTGCAGTGCCATATCCTGATATTCGGATCAGCATGAATGTATACATTTCTAAAAGTCTACCTTCAAAAGTGTTTAGTCCTAGAGCAGAGATCACCTCCATCACCGTTGTGGCCCTTTCTCCATCCAGTGTAGTGGGCTTGCTCTGTAATCGAGTAGTATCAGGGATAATCAGCGTCGACTCAAAATCCTCTATGGAAGGCGATGTTGTTTCTGCCTCGTGGACAGGTTGTGCTGAATGGAACTCTGATTCTATATTAGCTAGCAACTGTGGCTCAAAGCCATCCAGCATGTTGGTCAGCTCCATAATAGAAATATTAAGATTGCGGCATTGGAGAGTGTTAGGCACTGCAGAGAGTTCCGGACAGTCTCTAGGGGTCTTCAAATCTCTGACGCCATCTTGAAGACCTTTTGTGGGCTGACAACATTTTCAAAGCATTGCGCTATCGATAAGCACAGACCGTTTATATGTTCCTCCAATGTCTCACACAGCAAATCTGCAAACTTTTGCTCAACAGTAGTCATCTCTCTTTATTAGAAGTTGGCGAGGCAAATTGCTTGATATCCCAATCACTTGGGATGGGGGTGTAAAGTGCGGCAGTTTAAAACCCACGGCCAGTCAGAAGGTCGTGTTGTTTCACTGAACAGCATAGGCTAAAGAAACAGCCCGGAAAGTTTCTTCCTTATTCCTCCAGGATTACTTATAGCTAAATTAGCTTAGAATTAACAGATATCCTTTAATAATTTTATAGAATCTAAAATGCGTCCTGCCGGTTCAGCTCTTCGCTCCGACCCCCCTCTGATACAGATTTTGATACCTGTGTATGTTGTGAGGAGGACCGGGTTGACCAGCCTGCTCATTTATGTTCCGTATGCCGCAATAAGGTGTTATCTTCAAACAATGTTGAGATGTTAGAGACTACTGAGCCGTCTGCTTTTGAGGATTCCTTGTCCCCTGAGGTGTGTTCCCTAGAATCTTATCGTGCACATGCAGTTCCCCTAAGTGCCATTACTCCTTCGTCTGAGGGAGACTTTTTTCCACCGGAGGTTACTGCTTGTTTTTGCATGGCCATCTCTATGGCTTTAGCAAGTTTGCCTCTTCCTCCTACGGGCAAGCGAAGGGTTAATCTGTGCTCTCCAACACATGGGCCGTCGTGTAAACTGATGATTGTACCAGATCTGTCATCTGGGAGTGTGGTTCCCTCTTAGCCTTCAGAGGTAGAACCTCCGGGGTCGGAATCTCCTGATTTGATTCCTCCGACTGAGGAGGATTTGGCATTTAGACTTAGAGTGGCATGCCTGCGTTTACTTCTGAGAGAGATTTGTTGATGTTAGAGGTCCCCAGTCCTGATCCGTCAGGTGGATCTCAGTCCTCTATATCAAATAACGATCTTGATTAGACGAGTGGAGAAGGGGATCCTCTCCTTTATCGTGTCTATGTATATAGTTATAGAATCCCAGTCCCGAGCTCTATGTGGGTTTTGTGTTATACACAGGCAAGACCTGTTAGTTTTGCACACCCTTTTGAAGTTCTTTTGGTGCTTTTGACCGTTTTCATTTCAAATCCGTTTTGGATAGTTTTTGTTTTAAGAGCTCGAGGTTCTTATGGAAACTTTCTTTTTAAGTTTTGTCACTTGTATTGTTCCTGGTTATATTCACTTTGATGGTCGAATTAGATGTCTTCCGATGGAAGCTTCTGGATCTCTGGTCGGGGTGATTTTTCCCTCGATTTTATAGATATAAACGTTTAAGCCTCAGAGCTTGTTTCTGCTGAAACTTAAGTTTCTTATGACAGACGTGTTGTACCCTTGATGACGGGCAGGACCTGTTTTGGGTATTAGTTCAGTGTGTTCTTCCCTTCTAATATAGAGAAGGAGCTTTCTCTAATTATTCTGGTCAAGGCAGAGCGGGTCCATCTATACCACAGGACAGGCAGGACCTGTCTTAGGTTCTTCTGGATGGGCACTTGATGCTGGATCGTATGGGTCCGGGGGTCCTAGAGACCGGAGTTGAGCTTTTCATTCCGTTTTTTCTGGACTAGGTGACTTTTGGAGTCTTGTCCTGGTACTCTTCACAGTGTCATACACTGTTGGTGAATGGCCCAATAAGGGGAGGGGTTTTCCCGTCTTTTCTGAGTCTGATGATTTTTAAGCAGAGCTTATTAGATCTTTGTTCAGAGAGATTACTTGGTTCTCTCTACCTGGATTTAGGAAGAAGGATATCTTTCCTGTCTAAAGCTGTCCAGTGTAGCCTGGTAGTTATCTCTGTGGATTTGCATCTCAAAGGTTGATTGTTGAAATCCGCCGGCTGACGCGGGATGTCCATTTAAAACATACTTTTGTTTAAGCAGGTCCGGTTCTTAGGGACCATTTTTCTTCCAGATCCTCGCTTCTGTCTTAAGTTTTGGGATCTGGGGTTCAATGTGGCAGTAGCCTATTTCTAGATGTTGTGGTGGCTCCCGAGTCTTGGCGTTTCTGGTTTTTCCAGCGTCTGCTAGTAGACCTTTTGGGATTTGCTTCCTACCGGTTCCTTCCTCAAAGGTAGATCTAGACCTGAGTTCTGGTGTTGCCACCAAGTTGGATCCTTTGGATGCGGCTTGGTCTTTCAGACAGGAAGGCTCTAATTCTTAGAGATTACAAAGTTAGAAATACTTCATTGGGTTCTGCCCTCCAATTCACCTTCAGGCCTTAGTTGGCGCTGTGTGGATTCATCCCAGGCTGAGTCTTCGGCATAGCTTTGGGCTTTTGACTCTGTCTTAGAGTTTTTGTGGATTCCGGTTGGGGAATCATTCTCCAGTGTTCGGTCCAGATCTCCCGGTGTTGGGGATTTTTATCCTAGTTTCCCTGGGGCAGTTTTGTCTTGGTCTCTTCCCTGTCAGCATGGAGAGAGTATTTTCTGGGGTGTGTGGATCAGGATTTTCTTTCCAATTATCCTTGGGATTTTTTCAGTCAAGCAATTTTCTCTGAGGTCTGATCTTCTGGGTTCATGCCAGTCGGGACCTCTTTGGTCAAATTTCTTAGTTACTGAGTTCCTCCTGCATAGATGGGAGGGTCTCAAATTTGGTGGTGGGTGGTGGCTCACTACGGCTCTTGGCAGCCATCTATTCTCTGAGCGTGCTCTTCCAGAACGGATGTTCCTTACAATCATCCATTTGATCTGACTATCCAGAGTTTTTTTGAATGGAAAACAGATCGAGTTCTCAGCTGAGGTCCGCTAGACTACGTGGACTAAGGGATGAGTTCCCGGCCTAGCAAGCTGTAGCTTTGGAGTTGAATTCTGGTGTGGCAGTTTTCTTAAGAATCTGCAGAGGTACATTTTAACCTTCTTTTTCTTGGCCATGTCTCTCTCTTTTGAGGATTGGTCGATCCTATCTGCAGTGGGCGTCAGTCTGTTGCTCATTTTCTGCCTTTGAGTTAGTAATTTCGGTTTAGAGGCTTAGCTGCCATGAGAGTTCCCTTTTTGCAGGGATCTTCTGGGTTTGGGTCTCTTTTTGTCTTGGGATGTTTTCTTCCGGGGTGAATTGGACCTATAGATAGCAGGTTGTTTTTCTGAAGGGTTTTTGGTGCTTTCTTCAGCTCGTACCTGGTTCCTCATGACCTATTTTAGGTGTGGAGGACTCCCTCTCTTTTTGTCGGGAGGAGCCAGCTTGTTCTGACTCTCTTCCGGATCCTGGAATATTCTTCTTCCCATCTAGATTGAGCTGAAGAAGGGCTTGTCTAGCTAGCTCTTGTTCGAAGGGGCAGCCAGCAAAGGTAGCCTGTTGGTTAAGTTAGCTGCCTGGCAAGCGGAAGGTTACAGATGGTTACCAGCTGTAGTTCCTTCTTTGGTATGTGGTTTCGCAAGCAGTCTTTGCTCTCTGTTTGTGCTCCTGTCCAAGAGGTTCATTGGTCTTTCAGGTATTCATTTGTTTTTCTAGTGCACTGCCTGTGGCAGGGCTGGCAAGTCAATTCCTTGCTTCTTTTTTGGGGTTAGATTTATCCTTCAGGGGTTGCATCGGAGTATCTTTGTACCTCTGCATCTTTGTACCTATGCAGTTGGTGGTCTTTGAATTCTTATTCAAGGACCTATTTCGTCTGTAAATTTACAAAAAAAACAATGGCACTACTTCTTATGTAGATTTATAGAAAAAGCTCTTCATAACTTCAATATTTAATAATATTATTATAAACTCTGTCAATACAGAGTAAATGAGTTGATGGTGCTGTGTATTGTTTAAACTTGAAGCAAATTTATGGTGGATTGTGACAATCCACCAAGAAAGAATACACATATAGCACTCAAGAGCTATAGATATATGTATACAACAACAAAATTGTGATGAAATAACTATCTGTTATTCACAACAGGTAATTGATAGGTAATCTCAGAGGTGAGAGGAAGGGAGATAATAAAATATAACTTTTATTTACATAATTTCATTAAAAAGGGGGAAAACACACAATTAAAAACACACACAATAGGGACTCATGCGTTAGATAACCTAGTACATCTATGTATATGGTTGCCTTAATGAATAGGGGATAAGGTTAAGACCTATGTAAGAATCAGGACTGAGAGTAGTATAGGGAAAAGTTGGTATCCAGATGTACTGATTAAATAGATACACGATTATGGATATAAGAACACAATTTGTGAAACTTATTGATCACAATTGATCTTAATTTTGTGTCATAAACCACTTGTAAATTTGGTTAATATCTTAGATTAAACAAGTATACAACCAATATTAATCTAGTGCACTTGGTAGTTTTGCAACCTAGCTAAAATCTAACCTATATTGGTTAAGTCTATCTACTGATGACCAATACAGTTTTAATGCAGGTTGGTAATATTAATAGTGAGGTGATATAAATTATATATACATAATCTGTTTGTGTTTGAGTATATGAGTAATAAATATATATCATATATGGTTGAGTATAATTCCACAACTATAATAGTACACTTAATGGTTTGAATAATACTGATATATGTTGAACTTGCATTGCAAGCTTCAATAGTATCTATATATATTTAGCATGCACATATAGGTAATTTAACTATGTGTTGCGGTTTGTGCTCATTATCAGCAGTACTGCAACTATGTGTTTAATCATGCATAGTATATGTGTTGATGTATATTTGCAACACTCTGAAAGTTTTAATATTTGTGTCTGTATATATATTTTTTACAACACTGTAAGTTTTTTTTTTTATTTTTTTTAAAGAATTTTTATTGAGAACCAAAAGTACATACAGTCAATAAACACAAAGGAAAACAATTATCGTCCTCAGAAAGAGAACATCAAAGTAAGTACATAGATTTGACAAATAGCATCTAGGCATATTTCTGAGTGATAAACATTCAGGTATGTTTTAAACAAGATGTATATATCTAGATATTAATTGAGAATTATCCTCAAACTTCATAGGGATCTCAGATAATAAAATGTAAATTGCAAGTGACAACTAGAACCACGTGTCTTGAATATCAAGACGAATTCTAGCTAAGCTTGGGTATTTAGTAGTGTTGCGTAGGGGGGGAGGATAGGTCAAAGGAAAGAAGGGCTAAGGGGTCATCTTGTGGGAGGTGGTGGGAAAAATCCGGGTGAGAAAGGGAATGGGGTAGAAGGAAGCAGTACAGAGGGAGTGGTGATGGCAGAAGTATTATAGGAGGTATAGAGAGGAGGGGAGGAGAAAAAAAAAAAAAAAGGGGGTTAAAACAGTTTGTGCACTGTGTCCCTGGTCTCAGATTTTTGCGTTACTGACAGGGGAAAGACAGCGGCATGAGGCAATATTTAGGTCTACTGGATCTGAATCCAGTCTTCCCATATTGCCCAATAGTCTTCCATGCGTTCCAGTGAACCATACGCAAATTTCTCCATGTTAGCTAGGTACTGTATTACCTCGCAAACATCCGATATTGTAGGTGGAGCAACTCGTTTCCACGCTCTAGCAATACAAAGCTTGGTGGCTGCCAACACATAGATCACCAACTGTTTGCTGCATTTGGGGAGGGCTTTATCTAAGATGTGGAAAAGGGCTGAACTTGGGGTTAGTTGTATAGTCAAGTTCATAGAGTGCAACAGTGTCTCAACGTCTCTCCAGAGGTCTCGGATTTTTGGGCACGACCACCACACATGAGAATTGGAGCTTTCTCCCCCACATAGTCTCCAACATTCTGAGGAAATGCTAGGGAACATTTTCGACAGTTTGGTGGGCACTCTATACCATTGCAGCATAAGTTTCATGTAGCTTTCAAAAATCGTTATGCAGTGAATCGTTTTTTTTGTCAATTGGATCGCATCTTTCAGCTCTTTGTCTGACATGTTTAAAGCTAATTCCCTACACCACATTTTGATTTGGCTCGGGAGGCCCACTGAATGGTCTTGTAGAAGGGTCCTGTAGTGAAATGCAAGAGGCTTTACCGTCCCCATCTCATGTAGCCATCTCTCTTCCCATTTAGAATGGGGTCTGAGATTTTGAGTCCCAAATCTCCAGGAGCGGAGCAAGCTAAGTACTCTGCAACATTCAAAGGAAAGCCATAGGGGAGAACCCCTCAGTAAGTCGAGTACTTGGTGGACCGACATAAGCTTCCCATTAGAAAGCAATTGCTCTACCAGCTCGAACTCATGTTGTATCCAGAATTCGACATGGATATTTGGGAGGTCCCATAGGAGACCTCTCATCTGATGAATCGGCGATGGGTGTGGGGCAATTTCTGTAAGGTGTCTGAGCTCGTGCCACGTTTTAATATTTTGCTGTACTATAGGGTTAATAACCCTGTCAACTAGTTGCTTGTGTCCGTGAACCCACAGAACACTCGGAAGATCCAAGCCCTCAGGTAGGTGCAATTCCTCAAGTTTGAACCATTTTGGTTTCTCTCTAGCAGGGCCCCAGGCCGTGATCTGCGATAATCTGGCAGCCTCATAATAGAGAAATACGTTTGGAAAAGCCACTCCACCTCTAGAGAATTCCCTCTGTATGGTTTTATAGCTAATCCGAGGTGTCTTTTTCCCCCAGACATAGTTAATAAAGAGCCGGTGGATTTGCTGTAGGGTGCCATGTGGAATATTCAACGGAATACAACGAAATAGGTATAATACCTTAGGGAGTAGCGACATTTTCACTGTAGCTATGCGTCCCATCCAAGAAATCTCTCTGAAGTCCCATCTGCGAATTAGGGCCTGTAGCTCAGCGATTAGAGGATCAAAGTTCAGAGACAGAATCTTATCCAGATCCGCACTCAACTGGACGCCGAGATGTTTAATGGACGTTGTGGACCAGTGAAAATCGTACACTTCTTGCAGGTTTAAGAGCTGGTCGCTAGGTATATTAATACTGTATGCCTCCGTTTTCGACATATTTATCTTATAGTAGCTCAGTAAGCTAAACTGTGCTAAGGTGGTGAACACAGCTGGAGCTGAGCACTTAGGGTTCGTGAGAAAGAGAGTGACATCATCTGCGTATAACACAATCTATTCTTGGCAGGGGCCCATCTGTATCCCTTCAATAGTAGGCGATACACGAATCGCCTCCGCTAGTGGTTCCATGACTAGGGCGAATAACAAGGGGGACAGTGGGCAACCCTGCCTGGTTCCATTAGAGATGTCAAAGGGGGGGGAGCAAAAGCCCAGCCCTCTCACCCTGGCGCTTGGACAGGAATACAGGGCTCTGATCATGGTGATAGCCTCAGGTGGAAAGCCAAACGTCTCTAAAACCCTCCACATATATTCCCATCTGACCCTGTCAAACGCCTTTTCGGCATCAATCGTCTCGTATTGTCCGGTCCCTGCCGGCCACAAACAAAGCCGACTTGGTCTGTATCGATCAGTGACGGCAGTAAGGAGGACAGTCTATCCACAAGAATTTTGGACTATAATTTTGTGTCCACATTAATGAGCGAAATAGGGCGAAAATTGCTGCACTGGGATGGGTCTTTGCCTGGCTTGGGTATCGCGACAATAGTCGCTTCGAGATATTCTTTTAATATCTGTCCCTTCGATCTAATTTCATTGTAAGTGTGGCACAATATGGGTTTAAGCTGCGTCTGTAGCTTTTTATAGAATTGCCCCGGGAACTCATCCGGGCCCGGGGCTTTGTCGTTCTTTAACTGTTTAATTGCCAATCCAAGCTCCATCTCAGTGATATGTGCAATTAACTTGTCTTTATCCTCCTCTGAGAGTACTGGCAGATTCAATTTCTCCAAGAAGAAGGAAATGGCCTGAGGGGGTGCCACTGTGGGCCTCTCATGTGAGTCAATGTTATAGAGGCACTCGTAGAAATTCGCAAAGGCCTCCCCTATGTCCTCAGGGGCACACACTCTTCGTCCCTTGAAGTCAAGGTATGGTATTCTGGAGCACGCTAGTCTCTGTTTCAATTTGTTCGCTAACATCGCGCCTGCTTTGTTGCTTTTGGAGTACATAATCATTTTGAATCTCGAAAGGGCTCGTTTAAATTTTTCCACTTCTAGATTCTTGATTTGTGATTTTAGATTCAGAATCTCGCTGGATAGACTATCCGTAGGAGCTAGTTTATTTTGCCGTTCTCTCGTTCTCAAGTCACAAGTGAGTTTCCCCAGTGGGGCTCCCCACTTCTTTTTAATACTGGATGCCTTTGCGATACAGAACCCCCTGATATAGGCCTTTAAGGCTGCCCATCTGATTTGATGCGAGGTCTGGTTAGGTCTGTTTACCTTCAGAAATTACTCTATCTTATCTACCAGATCTGGGACGAAGGATGCGTCTTCCCACAGGAATTTTGGGAGTTTCCATGACGGTCTGATCAGTGTAGATCTTTCCATGTCAAGTGACATAGCTACAGCATCATGGTCAGACTATGGGCAGCTGCATATGCTAGAGTTTGTGATGTTGTTCATAGACCAAGAGTCAAGAAAGAAGTAGTCCAATCTCGAGTACGACCGATGAGGGGGTGAAAAGTACGTATAATCTCGCGATTCTGGGTGGCATGCCCTCCACACATCGTAAAGTTCAGATTGGTATATGAGGTTCTGGAACTTAGGGGCCGTGGATAATAATTATCTAAGACTTTATTGTTCGGGATTTTTTTTGTCTATGTAAGGGTCCCAGACTAGATTGAAGTCACCTCCTAATATCAGCGTGCCTTGTTTTAGACCGTCTATAAAATGTAACATCGTGCGCAAAAAGGCTATCTGACCCTGATTGGGGGCGTATAAGTTTACAAGAGTATAGAGATGTGAATTGAGCTTACAAATCACTAATAGAAACCTCCCTTCCGGGTCCGTTTCCATGTGTATTTGTTGAAATGCCACCGCTGCGCTGATACAGATTGAAACTCCCCTGCTCTTTTCTTGGTAAGTCGAATTGAGAACTGTCGGATAGTGTTTGGATTTTAGAGCTGGGGTGTTTGTCGAGGCCCAGTGGGTCTCCTGTAAGAAGGATACATCACACCGAAGCTTCTTTAAATACGATTGTACCATGCTGCGCTTTGCTGGTGAGTTAAGCCCCTTCGTGTTAAGAGAGACAAATTTAAGACCAGGGCTCATTGTCACACGTGAAGGGAAGGGGGAGAGAGAGGAAAAAAAAAAAAAAAAAAGGGGGGGGGGGGAAGAGGGAGGAGGTAAGAGGGTTAAGGTAAATGTGGTTTGGTTATAGTCATCTGATCCTCAGATATGATGATATGAGTAATAAGTCACTTAGGAAATATGATTGAATCTGTGTTCTTTTGCTTACTTTCGGTAAGCTGTGGTGTTACCCTTGGGGGGGGTGGAGAGATGCAGTCTGACGATCGTATGGACTAGTGTCCAAAAGGATAGAGGAGAAAAATCAGCAAGAGGGAAGGGAGGAGGGGGGGGGGGTCCGGGCCGAGGCAAGGTCCGTAGGTGGGGAGGTATAGGGGTTGTACTTTAGGTGGGATCTGTCTGTTCTAGGTTAGGGGTGAAATTGTCAGTAAGAGAAAAAGTGAATATCAGACAAGCCAATATGACGTCTTAACAATCCCATTAATAATATCTAGTCACAACAACATGTTTTAAACGTAAATGTAGGATAAGATGATATTATGCTGTAATAAACATAGGAAACAATGTAGTCAGTTACAGCGAGAACTTTTCAAATATACATTTGTCTCTACAGTGTGGATCAAATATTATAACTCTGGTCAAACATCCTACTTAGTTGTAACCATTTATGGTTTGGCTAGGCTATATTCAAGATTGTAAAAACAGACACATCAACTTAATACATAACTGATACAGATAGCGTGAAGCAATAAGAGGTTAGTAGGGTCCTTCTTCCATGCTGAACAATTTGGTGTCTGAAAACCTAAACTGAGGAAGGCATTCACAACATGACTGGAAAAGTCTCAATTTCCCGTCTAGTGTGCTAAGGGCTTCCGGAGAGTATTGCTAACAGGTAATGTCTCTCAGTCTCAGCTTCAGACCAGGCGATCTAGGGCCAAGGGATGAGTAACCGAGTATCTTTACTGTGTATAGTGGGTCTCAGGTACGACCTGGTGGACTATCTATACTGAATTGTATGTAACTGGGGCTTTACTAGGAGTGCATCGGCTATCTTCTCATCACTAGAATCAGGCTCATTATATCTATAGTGAGAGAAAGAAATATTTGAATATGTAACTATAATTCTGCTGGGGCCTTGTTAATGTCGCTAGTTTAACTGTTGTCATGTTTGACTGTCTTAGAACCGCCGTCAGCATCTAGTGAATGAGCATATCTAGTGTAAGCATATCTACAGGGCTTAGTGGGTTAAGATTTATTACAGCCAGGTGTAAGCCTCTGGAAGAGCGAAAGGCGTTAGTGCAGGTTCTGACATGTGTTAGTAATCTTAAAACATAATAAGGCAAGTCCTATCATTCTAAAGATTATGCAAATTTGTTAGATATTACATATTTCAAGTCTACAGGCACATCAAATGGTAAGTGAACAAAAGCCTTCTAGAGAAGGCTTAGCAACATGTACAACCAGCATAAACAATATTAAATGGCATTTAGAAACGTTGCAAGATAAACATAAAACTCAGGAAGTTTTGCTGTTAGCAGCACATTAGGGTCTCGATAACTGGGGTAAAAAGTCTCTTATTGTGTCCCTGATGCCACAACATCTCTTTGCATAACTCTTCTAAACAAGGCCCACCAGCTCCTGGAACAAACAGCTGTAGTGGTAATAATACTCATGAACATTACAAGGGTCCGGTATGTTGAACAGTACATATTTCAGTTCTGTGGGTACGCATAACTACTTGTAACTAGCATAAGGAACATTAGAAGATAGTTTTAAACATTGCAAGAGGAGCATAGTGCTCAGGGGTGCTCGCTGTCAGGAGCAAACTAGGGCCATAATGACTGGAGTAAATAGTCTCTCATTATATGTCCTTGGCCTAATAACGTTTATTTGCGTAAGGGCTCTAAATAAGGTTCACCAACTCTTGTTATTAACAACGGAAACAGTAAACATAATTATAAACAGTGCAAAGGGATTATATAATTCAAACATTTTCATTGTTAGCACCAGATCATGACTGTGATGGTTAGGATAAAGAGAGTCTCTTATAGTGTGTCCATGCCCTTTTAACATTCCCATGGATGGGACAAAGTTTCTCTTAGTCTCGTAATAAAACATTTCCTACTTCACACAATTATGTAACTGAGAAATAAACAAAGCATTCCCCTATAGAGTATGATGACAAGGGAACATTAAGTAATGAAAGGTATACTTATCAGTCTTCATCATCCAAGGGATCTTCTGTTCCATCTGTTGAGGGTTGTTGTGATGTTGGGTTCTGCCTTTTGGATGGAGCCTTTCTTTGAGCAAGAGGCCTCCACTCAAATGCTGTTGGTCTCAGAATAGAGGAGGAGGTAGCGTGTTGTTCTACTTCTTTAGGAATAGGGGAGCCATTTTCTCTAGTTTGGCTAGTGCTTTTGGCCCATCCTTTGAGGAGAAGTTGACCCTTGTCTGGGGTGTCAGCTGTGTAAAATCGGCCATCTTTTTGAATCAGCAGCTTAGTAGGATATCCCCACCTGTACTTAATTCCCATCTGTCTCAGTAGCTTTGTAACCTCTCGGAAGGTGCCTCTTTTTTGTACCGTGTACTGGGACAGGTCTGGAAATATTTGTACGGACTCAAATCTGCTAGGCAAGGTGGGACGTTGGAACATGGCTCGAAGAATTTGCTCTTTATATGTGAAGTAGTGGAATCTAGCGATCACATCTCTTGGTTTCTCCGCCGAGACATTCCTCCCTCTGGGGAGTCTATGTACTCTGTCCATTAAAGTTTCATTGGGGAATCCTGGAGCATGTAGTATTTCACACAGCTCAATGAGGTATTTTCCGAGGTCGGGCGGGGCAATTTCTTCAGGAACACCTCTGAATCTCAAATTGTTCCTGCGGGAACGATCTTCCATGTCCGCCATCTTAGCTTCGACTGTATCTAGCATATCGACAAGAACTTGTGAATGATTAGCCAGATTCCCCTGCTCTACCGCTAGGTCGTCTTGCTTCTTTTCTAGAACGTCAAAACGTTCACTGATGACCCCAATATCTCTCCTGAGATCTGCTGTAGAGCTCCTGATAGCTTTGGTGAGGGATTCCTGGAGAGAGTTCATCCTCTGAGTGAGGGTAGCTACAATATCTGAGGCCACTGAGCCAGGGATGCTGCTTTCCATACCTGTAGCTTCCGCCATATCAGGGCTGTTTTCCAGCAGCTGTTGTGGGGTATTGAGTTCAGGCGTAGGCTTCCCAGCCGTAGGCTTAGCTTTGAAGTGGTCTGCCACAGATTTTCTATATTCTGAGGGATTAGCGGTCTTCCTCCGAGAGCCCTGTGGCATGATAGAGATATTAAGGTTTTAACAGAAGAACAACAGTGTAAAATAACACAATTAGGCAGAGATCCCTCGATAGGCTGTTTAGGACCAGTGTCTTAGATCACATTTCTTTAGTTAGTCATCTTATGCCTCGGCCCAGCGGACCCCCCGCCTCTTAGTGCATGCTGTGAGCCATGCGGACCATCAAAAGTAGGGTCATAGTCAGATATTTAAGTGGTGAGTTAATGATTAAAAAATCCAAAGTAAGGCCTTCTTCAGGTTTAAATGCCGGTTAGGTGGGTAAATAGGAATGACCCAAGTAGGATCTCTCAGTTGTACTGCCCCCTCCTAGGGATATGCCTCCTATTGGCCAAGTTGGTAAAGGGTGAGAGGGTATGACCCACAGGCACCTTGCACCTGTGGGAAAGGATGGAGGGAACTAGCTGAGCACACTGAAAGTTAGATTGGGAGGCAGGTAAAGCTGCGTTTGTGGTATAAGTCTCACTCTGTTGTGGGAGGATCACCAGCCTGAAAACTCTGCTAGTTCATATAAAAAGCACCCTTTATTAACAATGACCTTATCTGGTGAAAAAGTCTAAGCAGATCTTGTGCCACTTAAACAATTAAAGCACTAAGATCCTCTAATATCAAGTGGCAAAAGCTCCCTTCAGCAGTATGGACGTTTTGAGCAGTATAATGTATAAAAGGGGCTTTTAGGGCAGAGAGTGCAGCTGCCTGTATACAGTGAAATTACTCTCTTTAGTAGAATGGACGTTCTGAGTAGTGTGATATGTAAAAAGGGCTTCTAGGGCAGAGAGTGCAGCTGCCTGTTTACAGTGAGATTAGTTAATTAGATTTCCAGACCGGACAATTTTAAGCGTCTATTTGTCACTGGGGAAAAGCTGTGGCAAGGTGTTAGTAGTTTACACAGCCGTTGCAGGGAGGCAGAAAGGCAGGAAGAAGGAGGGAAGATGGCGGACTTTGGCGCCTTTTTCTTTTCTCTCGCTCTGTTCTCTCCTGTGTTCCCCCTTTGTTGTCTATCTTATCCCCTTTGATATCTATCAGGATTACTTGTCCCTTTTGTGTCCGCCTTATGCCCTCTGTTTGTGTGACTGCAGGTTGTTACTCACTGCGGGCGGTGCGCCTCCGGGCAGATTTCCACTATGGCGTCCAAGTGTCTCTTTCAGGACAGCTGCAGCGTAGTCGGTAAAGCTCCGGAGCAGATCCCCGACCCTCCGGAGCTAAGTGCGGTGTGGCTGTATAGGTATTGTAGAGGCAGGTAAGCTGTTCGCTAGGTAGAGATAGCTTCAGGGCCCTGAAGTAGATGCGATTCCCAGCTCACCTGGCGCGGCTCACACCCGAATCTTAGAGAGGGTTGTACGGGTCTGGATCTTGTACCACCGAGGCCAGGTAGTCACACAAGCCTCAGCATGTTCCGAGATAGTAAAACAGTTTTAAAGTTGTTTAAATAAATTGAAAAAGCAGGAGCTCTGTGAAGTTGCGACTGCTCTGTGCGGAAGTTAACTCCGCCCCCAACACTCGGTAAGTTTATTATATTTGTATATAAAGATCTTCCAGAAATGTTTGAATATGGATCTAAAGCGACAATTATCTGTACCAAATATGTTTGTATTCAAACTGTACGTTTATAGATTGAAACTACAGTTGAGGTGGTACTTATAATTATATTAAGATCATAGTTTAAGTTCTTAATATTTTATTCTGAAAGTCAAAATAGTTGTAATTGTTTTATTGAGAAATAGTATCCAACTTTTGTATTAAATAAACAGTTTCTGTAGACTTATATAGTCACAATGCCATACTTATGAATTTTATTGAAGTCTGATTGTATTGCAATACACATCTTTTATTATATTGATGTATACTGATTAATGAATAACTCGTGGAGCTGCAGTTCTATCACTGCTAATGAAATACAAGCTACTGAAAGTAACGTTTTTATGGACATGGACTAATTAATAAAATCAGCTGGCTGCACAGTCACAATCTTAATTGTGCTAATGTGTGCTGTTCAATAAGTATATTGTGCTTATAAGTTATATAATAAAGTAGGTTTTGCTGATAGCCTGGTATTTAAAAAAATTAGCTTGCTGTTATTTAAGTAGTCATCAGAATTGCAGTTATGTATACTGCCGTCACAGCACTTTAGATACAATTACAGCAACACTATATACTTGATTAAATGTTAACCATTAGAGTATAGACAATTCTGTTGTTATATAACGATTTTGATCAAAGTCTCATTTGTCATTTAGATTCGTTAGATAAATCTTGCAGCTACATTAATACTGAAAACACAACTGCCCTGTTAACTACAGTTTTTAGGTTCGAACGCTGCCATTGTCAGTTATATCAAGCGTTCTAAGCAGCTGTTAGTGATATTGTATTAAGTTAATTCTCAGTATCAGGTTCTTTATAAGGTATATTTACATAGATATTACTAGGTTTTAAATAAGTTGTCTAAGTCTCAATTGCGGCTCATTTAAAAAACAAGAGTTCCCCTTAACTCCTAAGTCCCTAACATGTTTCGCCGGTGCACCCGGCTTTTTCAAAGAGTCGACAAGTCAATTCCTTGCTCCTTTTTTGGGGTTAGATTTATCCTTCAGGGGTTGCATCGGAGTATCTTTGTACCTCTGCATCTTTGTACCTATGCAGTTGGTGGTCTTTGAATTCTTATTCATGGACCTATTTCGTCTGTAGATTGTTTTTCTATGTATCATAGTTTCTATTTTGCAATTTGCAATACGTTCTTCCTTATTGTGGTCTACCCTCTAATAAGGTTTTTTTCCAAATTTTTTCTCCTTGTCCAAATGGGAAGAGGTTCTCCCTTTTTTGGGGAATCTTACCCTGAGGTTTCTGTTAGACTTCATCAGAATAGACAGTTTTTCCCTGTATGTTATGTTAGTATATACTAGGGTACAAAATTATTATTTATTAGTATTTCAGTAGTAACCCCCAGTAAAATGTTGTATATCTTTGTATGAATATTAATAATTAATAGCAATATAAAACTATTGTCAGCGATATCTACAATTAATATAGCAGAAATTTTGTCAATAAACTTCAGTGAGATCTCTTTGGTGTACTCCAAAATATCACTATATAGAGATCTATAAATTTGACAGCAATATTATTATTAAAATTAATATTTAATAATTTTGTTCTTGATTAGTTATCTTTATAGATACCTTGAATTATGTATATGTAAAACTAGATTATGAATCAATTATACACGCTTATTCTGTTACAATTATTCTACACAAAACAGATCATAAAATGTACCTCTAAAAATTAACCTTACTCACAATTAATCACTTGTTATAATATCACAATGAAAATACCAGAATATGGACCCCTAATTTAACAGTGCTTAGTTAAACAATATAACAAGATACTTCACACAAATCTTACTAAATCTCAATAAATTTAAGATAGCTTCCAGAAAAGTATAATTAAACTATTTAGCCCACAAATGATTCTATATCATTTCAATTAAACCACCAGAAATTGTTACACAATGCTACCAAATTAGTCTAGCCTGAAATAACTATTTAGCCACAATAAAACAAATTCTTAAATATATTACAATAACTGCAATTAACTTATGACCTTAAAATACAAAAATTATTTCCAAATATTAATATTTAACATCAGAATATTTACTACCCTTGGTCTAATTAATATTAAATATAAGAATAAGTTTATTTTCAATTCACAGCTGCAGTATAACTATGCTATAAAGAATTTATTTGCTAAAATCTTTTAAAATATAAAATCCCTTTATACGTTACAAAATACCAATTTGGAAGTTTCAGCTTTTTGGGACTTCTTGTAGGTCATATAAGAAGGATTTATTCTACTATTTGCAAGGATACAGGCCTCAATTATTATCTTTCTTATCCTAATTAAGTGTCCCAAAAATTTTATTGAAGATACTTAGCACAAATCTGTGTGTTTCTCTCAGTCAAAGTGCGTTCCCGTTTTGAGTCTCTCTGTTTGACCCTCTTTTAGTGTATGTGGCAACCTTTATAAAAGATAAACCACTCCTTTTCTAATGATTCCCACAGAATATTGGATATGCTCCACAGAGCTGAACATCTCATTGGCCCTTGAAGCTGAACATTTCATTGGTTCTTTGAGAATGCATATGGTTATTTGATACTACAATCCCCTTTGGTTGCAATTCTCACATTAACCACCAGAGAGTGACATAGGCATTAAAGACATTTTCATTTTCAATACTGCTACAGCTTAATTGATATATACCTCAATATGTTCATTACACCTATAATTTCCAGCATTAATAAATTATATGTTCAATATATATATGGGACCATCTAATACCATTGAAAATGTACAATTTGAGACCAAACACAAGTATATTATTCTATATTAAAATATGTTTATTGGAGTCACATTCCTTTTCAGTATAAATACAGCCCACATATTTGTACATCTCTTGATAGTGTTATTTTGAATGCATGAAAACACAATTTAGGTATAATTTATGGGGCAACTTATTGCATGAGTCTCCCTGCACTGGTACTCTTCTGTCTATTCAGATATCTGAAAATAAAAAAAGCTGTGTTATTATTCTGTGATTTTGGAACACATTTTAAATCTACCAATGCAGCTATTATTCAATTCACTTCATATTTAATATTATACAAACAGACAATCTTCTAGGTTCATATATATATATATTATTACCATACTGAGGTACAAATTAAACATTTGAAAATCAGACACAAGAAATTAAGTTTTAAAATTTCAATCTTATGCTTTCAACCATACATATGTTTCAAAGTAGATTTCTTTGCTATTCCATGGAGACGTAACATCTGAACTTTGTGTATTTGAACTCATTATGGGACAACAAATAGATGATAAGAGCTACATCCTCTGAGAATGTTTGTATATTCCATTATCCTTACAGACAGACCGTCCGCTCCTTCAGATAGGAAAACTCCTTATACATGATTCATTTGAAGTAGATAATTGAGACATCCTGACCTGTAATGTGTATCTGGTTACAGCAGGCAGTCTGTCTATTGAATGTAGAGGGGGTTTGGGGCTGAAAATTCTGATTTTAGAATTTAACTTACATTAGCCAGTTTCATCTACAAATAAATTATTTTATCTTATCATATATAGATATGTGTATATATATATATATATATATATATATATATATAATCTAATGTCACTCAGCAATAGCCTGACAGTTATCATATCTGGCTGATTGACTTCCTCCTTGTTGGTGGAGGAGTGTTTTTCGCTGGTCCTAGAAAACTGCGGGACACAAGCCTCCTCAGAGGTTTATGGCTCAGTTCGAGTGCAGGGACATCGTTTGGGTCTTTGACATAAGATCCTATGGTTCTGATTGTTGGGTTGCTGCTTGGTCCTCCTAACATTCTTATTCTTTTTAATTTTTTTGCTTCTATCAAGGAAGCCTTCAGGAGTTTGGTTTTCTTGCAGTCTGTGGTGCCCTCAGGTTGGGCCGCCTCTTATTTGTTCCCTCCCGTTAGCATTCAGTGTCCTCTGTAGCTTGGGTATACATGTAATGAATGCAGCTGTGGACTCTCCCTGTATTTAGAAGGAAAACATAAATTATAACTTACCAGATAATTTCCTTTCCTTCGATACAGGGAGAGTCCGCAGCTCCCGCCCGTACTCTCTGATGGGCGGCCCTAAACTTAAGTTTTTTTCTTCTGGCACCTTTTTCATCCTGATATTTCTCCTACTGTTCCTTGTTCCCTAAGCAGAATGACTGGGGGATGAGGGAAGTGGGGGAGGTATTTAAGCCTTTGGCTGGGGTGTCTTTGCCTCCTCCTGGTGGCCAGATTCAGTATTCCCACAAGTAATTAATGCAGCTGTGGACTATCCCTGTATCGAAGGAAAGGAAATTATCTGGAAAGTCATAATTTATGTTATTTTTAAAATTGTAATCTTGTTGTAGTTCTTGGTGAGACAGAAATCATTTTGCCACCTGCAGACTAAAATGAACTGGTCTCAAATAAATTGTGTATATTTAAAAGGACATGAAAGTCTAAACCAGACTTTTGTGGTTCAGACAGAGAATACAATTGTAAGAGTCTTTTCAATTTACTTCTATTTTCCCTTCTCTCACTTTTGAAAAACAAATGTTTCAAGATCTATTTCACAAGACAAATATATTCATATAAATTATAATCTTTGTATAGCTCATTTACCTTTATTTTGTCATTTGAAATAGCTGCTTTTGTCAGGATATCTGTGAGTGTTATTAAATACTATATATATATATATATATATACCCCCCTTTTCCCTGGCTACACAGGAGAGAACAAAATGATTAAGACCTTTGTATAGATAAGACCGATGGGCCACTTCAAAGTAAATGTTAACATATGGAGTCCTCAGATTTATGTGCCCATATATTGGTTTCCTGCCCAAGAAGGTTATTAGATTTACAGACCCCTCTGTAGACAACAGTCGCTCGGTCTAGAGCTAATCCTTTGAAACACAAGTATATGCAAGAGTTACTTACCCTATGCAGAGTTGAATACACAGAAACCCCAGACTTGGTGACAGTTAGATCTTAATAGCAGAAACACATGTATTCTTTGAAAGCATAAGAATCGGGTGGATTTAAAATTCAGACAAATTATCTATATAGTTTTCAAATATTTAATATGTGCCTCAGACTATCCAAATGCATTATATAAATGTGTATTTGTGGACCTGAGAGAAATGCCTATCAGTAACATATTAGATAAGTATTTGCTGAATTTTATAAGTAACTCTATGGTCAATTTAAAAACCAAATTGTTTCAAAATGGATAACATATTCTTATGTAAATTATACCATATGTTTTTATACACTTAGAAAAAGATACAGATATGCAATATATATATATATATATATATATATATATATATAAAATATATATATAATATATATATATATATTATATATATATATATATATATATATATATATATATATATATATATATATATATACAAAATCAGAAACAGACCTTGCACTCGCTGGATTTTTCAACAAACTTTTTTACTTGGCAAAAATAGTGACGTTTCGGGGACAGTGTATCCCCTTCCTCAGACAGTGAATGCTTCAAACTTAGGTGAATTTATACAAACAAATAAATAACCCCTCCCCCCAATTAGCAAGAAAAAACCGCCAAAAGTGTTGCTATGGTGACCATATGTCACAAAGTGAACATCGTATATACATTATAATATAAGCAATCAAAGCTATAACAGTGAAGATGATCAAATTAAAAGACCTGTAGTAAAATGAACATGGTAAACAATTTAACATTTCAAGTACTGGAATTCTTAACAAATCCCTAATGTCCGTTATTGTCCGGGGAGCCAGCCAATATTGGAAGCCTTATATGTTGTAGCCTAGGTGGTCAGGCATAGAATACACACTCAAAACCTACCAAGATGGGAAAACAAAGTTCTAATGTAGATCGCCGTGTCCCACGCCACCGCAACTACGACCGCACTAGGTAGAACAAACAAACCCGGAAGTGCATCGGCCGATCACGTGTCTGGCCATGCACCAATCACTCGGGTTGCGGTTGGGGTTGTCATGGCAATGGGTCACAACGATCCAAATAGCAACAAAGAAGCATATCGGACAAATCAGCTACTAAGCATAACATTCTAATAGTACACATCAATAGATACTTGTAATAAGTGCTGCTACAATGGCTATACCACTGCCGTAAATATAACCAGTAAATCATATATATAGAGCCATCTTGCCGTATTCTGATGGGGGTATCATAATATCATACATTCTCCCTAGAGCGCATATATATCATAGTGGACGCTGCTACAGGGACTATATCACTAATGTGCATTCACTATCCAATATGCACAGTGTACCATGATGGAGAATGTGTACAAATTAATACACGGTGATATCACCCATTAAAGAAGGTGAACTGGGATGGCATGACCAATGAGAGAGTACCAAACGCCCCAAAGAAAAGAACCAAAATAAACCCCACCAATACTTAAATACAAGGAAACCAAATAAAAAATAGGAAAAAAATGGGAAAAAAAGAATGTTGGTGAAAAAAAGGGAGGGGAGAAACAGACGAATAAAAATAAACTGTAAAGATAAATAAATATAGAAATAAAAAATTAAAAAATGTAAAAGTAAATATAGATATAAAAAATTTTTTTTTAAAATAATACTAAAACTAAAGTAAAATAGAATAGAATAAAAAATAATAATAAATAAATAAAAATAAAAATAAAATGGGAATAGAGTGTGGACTCTCAAGTAGAAAAAATCTGGATAACATGGACTCCCATGGTAAATAGGCAGATCTCCCTAAGAGCTGGGTCTAATTTACAAGAAACAATGCCAGTCAAACATAGTATTAAGTCCATGTGGTTGCAGGGTATTCAAACGAAAAATCCATTTGGCCTCAACTTGCAGGAGAAGTGTATCCCTATCACCACCCCGCCTTAATGGGGGGACATGATCAATTAAGGTGAATCTCAGATCATGGAGTCCATGGCCTTTCTCCACAAAGTGCCGGGCCACAGGTTGGTCACTAGAGCCCTTCTTAAGGGCCGTTCTGATGGATGATCTGTGGTTAGCGAACCTGGTCCGGGCATCGTCAGTTGTTTTTCCCACAGCTGCAGTTTAATAGATATATCACATGAGAGGTGGTGCACGTTAGCACATGCCTAATCTTGAACCTCTGATTGCGATGGGGATGTCCAAACGTTGGTCCTGGAATCATGGCATTACAGGTGGTACATCCCACACACCTATAGCATCCTGGTTTCTTTCTCTGTGTCAGCCATGTCTCAGGGTTATAGCAATGTGTGGGGTCCGTGAGCATCAACAGATCTTTTAAATTTTTGTCACGTTTATAACCCACTCTCGGAGGTTGCCACTTGTTAAATGGAAGAGAGGGGTCACCTTGTACGATGTGCCAGTGTTCTCTTAGTGTTATGCTTAAGGCTCTAGTCGAAGGACTGTATACCGTAGTAAAGGTCATCCGCTGCTCGTCTTTAGGATCGGTTCGGGTAGACATAGTGGTATCTCTTTCCACTCCCATTCTACTTTGTTTAACAAGGTGCGGATTATATCCTCGTTGTACAAATCGTTGCTGCATCTCATCCAATTGCTGGTGTCTTCTGGTCTCATCACTATTATTTCTTGCGGCCCGCTGTAGTTGGGCTTTCGGAATAGCCCTGAGAAGTGCAGTCGGATGGTTACTTGTGGCGTGTAGAATAGAGTTCCTGTCCGTGGGTTTCCTAAACAACGAGGTACCCAAATAACCACTCTCTGTTTTAAAGATGTTTAGGTCCAGGAACTCAATGTTTTCCAAATCATGTTTGAGTTTAAGTTTCACTGGATGATTGAGTGAATTCAATTCTTCAAACCATCTTTCCAACTCTGTAGCTGTACCCCTCCAAATGATTAACAGGTCGTCAATATACCGTTTGTAATATATCATTCCTGGATTCTGGTATATCTTCATCACATGTAGTTCGTAATGCTCCATGTATAGATTGGCCAATGAGGGGGCCACGTTTGATCCCATGGCCGTACCTGATATTTGTTGGTGGTACTTTCCCTCAAACCTGAAATAATTGAGACGTAGGCTCAGGTCTAACAGATTTATCAGGAAGTCTCTAGGTGGACCAATATAGGGATATTTGTCCAAAGCATCAGCCACATACTGTTTCCCAGTCTCATGTGGGATGATTGTGTATAAGCTATTTACATCTGCTGTGGCCAAGATGTATGGTTCATCGAACTTGATAGTTTTCAGTTCTGCAATCAGCTGTGATGAATCCCTGAGGTATGACCTCATATTTCTCACAAGGGGCTGAAGAAAATGGTCCACATATATAGCCAACCTAGAGGTGATGGAATTCCTGGCAGAGACAATTGGCCTCCCGGGAGGCTTCTCCAAAACCTTGTGGATTTTGGGAAGTGTGTACAGTATGGGACAGACTGGATATTTAATCCTTAAGAAACCAGCAATGTCTTCATCGATCCACCCTTCATTCAATCCTTCTTGGACCGCCTGCTGTATCAGAATTTGGAAATTGTTAGTCGGATCCCTTTGAAGTGGCTGGTATGTCGTAATGTCACTGAGTTGCTGTTTGATTTCATCACTATAGTATTTGTAATTTAATACAACCACCGCACCGCCCTTATCCGCGGTGCGGATCACGATGTCAGGGTCCCTAGACAACGTTGTGATAGCAGCCTTTTCTTCTGGACTTAGATTAGTATGAAATTTATTGGACTCATATCTTCTCAGATCTTGAGAGACCAATCTCATGTATGTTTTGATGCTTGCGTTGTTACTTGAGGGGTCAAACGAGCTTTTGTTCTTAAATTTGTGTATGTCACCATCCGCGGACTGGACATTGAAGAATTCTTTTAGTCGCAGAGACCGCTGGAATTTCTGGCAATCGATATAATTGGTGAACTCATCACTCTTAGCAGAGGGTACAAAGCTCAAGCCTCTGTTTAGCACCCTTCTCTCTACCGTGGTTAAAACTCTGTCACTAATGTTAACCACTAGGTCCTCAACAGGACCAGTGGTTGTTATTTTCTGATCGGGAGTGGCGGTTTTCTCTCTCCAGCCCCCCCTCCGTATGTGTGGCCTCTTCCTCGTCCTCTCTGGCCGGCTCTGGTAGTGACCCCCTGAAAAACCTGTTGTCCGGAGGGTTGGCCCCCACTTGTTCTATCTTGGGTCAATGGTGCTTCTGTGTCAGATCCAGAGCTGCTGTCTACAGTTTGGAGAGATTGTTTTGTGTGGAATCTTTGTCTCCTACGCCGCGGGGGGAATGGTCTTCTGTTCTCGCCACTGTTTAACCATCGATAAACAGTTTTATCCTTATGGTCTTCAATTACTGTTTGCAACTTTCTGTTCTTGAATTGCACAAGGGTCTCTTTGTATTCTTTAATCTGGGAAGACAATTTGTCAAGCCACTGTTCAGATGAGTCCTCGGTCAGTACTGCAATCTTATCTCTTTCCCATTCCTGTATTTCCACTTTAACTCTTTCAAGTTGATTTCTCACCTCTTCTGTGACCAAGAGGATAAGATCCAAGGAACATTTATTAAGTATTGCGCACCAGCGCTTGCAAAACTCAGGGTTGTTGCGTCCAATAGTGGGTTGATTACGTATCCTGAAGCCCCTAGGAATCATGAGCTTCCTATAATACTCTGAGAGATAGACCCCATGTAGTCGTAAATCAACTTCCTTCTTTTTCAATTTCACCAAAGCCAAATAGATGGCTTGTGCCGTTTTGCCACCGGTAGTCTCCTCTTCAGGGTTAAAGAGAATTCAGGTTCAATTATTTCAGGTTCGAGGGAAAGTACCACCAACAAATATCAGGTACGGCCATGGGATCAAACGTGGCCCCCTCATTGGCCAATCTATACATGGAGCATTGCGAACTACATGTGATGAAGATATACCAGAATCCAGGAATGATATATTACAAACGGTATATTGACGACCTGTTAATCATTTGGAGGGGTACAGCTACAGAGTTGGAAAGATGGTTTGAAGAATTGAATTCACTCAATCATCCAGTGAAACTTAAACTCAAACATGATTTGGAAAACATTGAGTTCCTGGACCTAAACATCTTTAAAACAGAGAGTGGTTATTTGGGTACCTCGTTGTTTAGGAAACCCACGGACAGGAACTCTATTCTACACGCCACAAGTAACCATCCGACTGCACTTCTCAGGGCTATTCCGAAAGCCCAACTACAGCGGGCCGCAAGAAATAATAGTGATGAGACCAGAAGACACCAGCAATTGGATGAGATGCAGCAACGATTTGTACAATGAAGATATAATCCGCACCTTGTTAAACAAAGTAGAATGGGAGTGGAAAGAGATACCACTATGTCTACCCGAACCGATCCTAAAGACGAGCAGCGGATGACCTTTACTACAGTATACAGTCCTTCGACTAGAGCCTTAAGCATAACACTAAGAGAACACTGGCACATCGTACAAGGTGACCCCTCTCTTCCATTTAACAAGTGGCAACCTCCGATAGTGGGTTATAAACGTGACAAAAATTTAAAAGATCTGTTGATGCTCACGGACCCCACACATTGCTATAACCCTGAGACATGGCTGACACAGAGAAAGAAACCAGGATGCTATAGGTGTGTGGGATGTACCACCTGTAATGCCATGATTCCAGGACCAACGTTTGGACATCCCCATCGCAATCAGAGGTTCAAGATTAGGCATGTGCTAACGTGCACCACCTCTCATGTGATATATCTATTAAACTGCAGCTGTGGGCGGTTCTATGTGGGAAAAACAACTGACGATGCCCGGACCTGGTTCGCTAACCACAGATCATCCATCAGAACGGCCCTTAAGAAGGGCTCTAGTGACCAACCTGTGGCCCGGCACTTTGTGGAGAAAGGCCATGGACTCCATGATCTGAGATTCACCTTAATTGATCATGTCCCCCCATTAAGGCGGGGTGGTGATAGGGATACACTTCTCCTGCAAGTTGAGGCCAAATGGATTTTTCGTTTGAATACCCTGCAACCACATGGACTTAATACTATGTTTGACTGGCATTGTTTCTTGTAAATTAGACCCAGCTCTTAGGGAGATCTGCCTATTTACCATGGGAGTCCATGTTATCCAGATTTTTTCTACTTGAGAGTTCACACTCTATTCCCATTTTATTTTTATTTTTATTTATTTATTATTATTTTTTATTCTATTCTATTTTACTTTATTTTTAGTATTATTTAAAAAAAAAAATTTTATATCTATATTTACTTTTACATTTTTTAATTTTTTATTTCTATATTTATTTATCTTTACAGTTTATTTTTATTCGTCTGTTTCTCCCCTCCCTTTTTTTCACCAACATTCTTTTTTTCCCATTTTTTTCCTATTTTTTATTCGGTTTCCTTGTATTTAAGTATTGGTGGGGTTTATTTTGGTTCTTTTCTTTGGGGCGTTTGGTACTCTCTCATTGGTCATGCCATCCCAGTTCACCTTCTTTAATGGGTGATATCACCGTGTATTAATTTGTACACATTCTCCATCATGGTACACTGTGCATATTGGATAGTGAATGCACATTAGTGATATAGTCCCTGTAGCAGCATCTACTATGATATATATGCGCTCTAGGGAGAATGTATGATATTATGATACCCCCATCAGAATACGGCAAGATGGCTCTATATATATGATTTACTGGTTATATTTACGGCAGTGGTATAGCCATTGTAGCAGCACTTATTACAAGTATCTCTTGATGTGTACTATTAGAATGTTATGCTTAGTAGCTGATTTGTCCGATATGCTTCTTTGTTGCTATTTGGATCGTTGTGACCCATTGCCATGACAACCCCAACCGCAACCCGAGTGATTGGTGCATGGCCAGACACGTGATCGGCCGATGCACTTCCGGGTTTGTTTGTTCTACCTAGTGCGGTCGTAGTTGCGGTGGCGTGGGACACGGCGATCTACATTAGAACTTTGTTTTCCCATCTTGGTAGGTTTTGAGTGTGTATTCTATGCCTGACCACCTAGGCTACAACATATAAGGCTTCCAATATTGGCTGGCTCCCCGGACAATAACGGACATTAGGGATTTGTTAAGAATTCCAGTACTTGAAATGTTAAATTGTTTACCATGTTCATTTTACTACAGGTCTTTTAATTTGATCATCTTCACTGTTATAGCTTTGATTGCTTATATTATAATGTATATACGATGTTCACTTTGTGACATATGGTCACCATAGCAACACTTTTGGCGGTTTTTTTCTTGCTAATTGGGGGGAGGGGTTATTTATTTGTTTGTATAAATTCACCTAAGTTTGAAGCATTCACTGTCTGAGGAAGGGGATACACTGTCCCCGAAACGTCACTATTTTTGCCAAGTAAAAAAGTTTGTTGAAAAATCCAGCGAGTGCAAGGTCTGTTTCTGATTTTGTATCTAATTTCACTAGCACCCTGGTTGTTGCATATAAGTGAGAGTGCACATCTTTGCTAAACATATATATATATATATATATATATATATATATATATATATATATATACAAAACACAAAAAAACAAGCACTCACTAGCAGATTCACAGCAATGTTTAAAAGCAAAACTGGGGGAAGTCAGTTACATTTGGCGCCAAAGAATCAAGCCCAGGACCACGACAAGGTCTCCCCCTTCCTGGGACCCTAACCAGCACCCACACAATGCATACTTCCAAACAAACCAACTGGGAACCTCCCAGGGTGACACAGGCTTTTGTAACCTCCCCTATGTAAATACAAAACACAGGAATGGACCGCACTCACAGACTGGACTGGGTACACATCCTAAGCCACTGTTAACTCCACAGCCCTGAACACTGACAGACAGCTGCAAAGTTCCCAGCAACCCAGGCAGTTAACCCCCGAGCAACCTGGGTGTCAGGTCCGTAGGGGAGCATTACAAACATTAACACAAAACACAAAAAACCCAGCACTCACTAGCAGATTCACAGCAATGTTTAAAAGCAAAACTGGGGGAAGTCAGTTACATTTGGCGCCAAAGAATCAAGCCCAGGACCACGACAAGGTCTCCCCCTTCCTGGGACCCTAACCAGCACCCACACAATGCATACTTCCAAACAAACCAACTAGGAACCTCCCAGGGTGACACAGGCTTTTGTAACCTCCCCTATGTAAATACAAAACACAGGAATGGACCGCACTCACAGACTGGACTGGGTACACATCCTAAGCCACTGTTAACTCCACAGCCCTGAACACTGACAGACAGCTGCAAAGTTCCCAGCAACCCAGGCAGTTAACCCCCGAGCAACCTGGGTGTCAGGTCCGCAGGGGAGCATTACAAACATTAACACAAAACACAAAAAACCCAGCACTCACTAGCAGATTCACAGCAATGTTTAAAAGCAAAACTGGGGGAAGTCAGTTACATTTGGCGCCAAAGAATCAAGCCCAGGACCACGACAAGGTCTCCCCCTTCCTGGGACCCTAACCAGCACCCACACAATGCATACTTCCAAACAAACCAACTGGGAACCTCCCAGGGTGACACAGGCTTTTGTAACCTCCCCTATGTAAATACAAAACACAGGAATGGACCGCACTCACAGACTGGACTGGGTACACATCCTAAGCCACTGTTAACTCCACAGCCCTGAACACTGACAGACAGCTGCAAAGTTCCCAGCAACCCAGGCAGTTAACCCCCGAGCAACCTGGGTGTCAGGTCCGCAGGGGAGCATTACAAACATTAACACAAAACACAAAAAACCCAGCACTCACTAGCAGATTCACAGCAATGTTTAAAAGCAAAACTGGGGGAAGTCAGTTACATTTGGCGCCAAAGAATCAAGCCCAGGACCACGACAAGGTCTCCCCCTTCCTGGGACACTAACCAGCACCCACACAATGCATACTTCCAAACAAACCAACTGGGAACCTCCCAGGGTGACACAGGCTTTTGTAACCTCCCCTATGTAAATACAAAACACAGGAATGGACCGCACTCACAGACTGGACTGGGTACACATCCTAAGCCACTGTTAACTCCACAGCCCTGAACACTGACAGACAGCTGCAAAGTTCCCAGCAACCCAGGCAGTTAACCCCCGAGCAACCTGGGTGTCAGGTCCGCAGGGGAGCATTACAAACATTAACACAAAACACAAAAAACCCAGCACTCACTAGCAGATTCACAGCAATGTTTAAAAGCAAAACTGGGGGAAGTCAGTTACATTTGGCGCCAAAGAATCAAGCCCAGGACCACGACAAGGTCTCCCCCTTCTTGGGACCCTAACCAGCACCCACACAATGCATACTTCCAAACAAACCAACTGGGAACCTCCCAGGGTGACACAGGCTTTTGTAACCTCCCCTATGTAAATACAAAACACAGGAATGGACCGCACTCACAGACTGGACTGGGTACACATCCTAAGCCACTGTTAACTCCACAGCCCTGAACACTGACAGACAGCTGCAAAGTTCCCAGCAACCCAGGCAGTTAACCCCCGAGCAACCTGGGTGTCAGGTCCGTAGGGGAGCATTACAAACATTAACACAAAACACAAAAAACCCAGCACTCACTAGCAGATTCACAGCAATGTTTAAAAGCAAAACTGGGGGAAGTCAGTTACATTTGGCGCCAAAGAATCAAGCCCAGGACCACGACAAGGTCTCCCCCTTCCTGGGACCCTAACCAGCACCCACACAATGCATACTTCCAAACAAACCAACTGGGAACCTCCCAGGGTGACACAGGCTTTTGTAACCTCCCCTATGTAAATACAAAACACAGGAATGGACCGCACTCACAGACTGGACTGGGTACACATCCTAAGCCACTGTTAACTCCACAGCCCTGAACACTGACAGACAGCTGCAAAGTTCCCAGCAACCCAGGCAGTTAACCCCCGAGCAACCTGGGTGTCAGGTCCGCAGGGGAGCATTACAAACATTAACACAAAACACAAAAAACCCAGCACTCACTAGCAGATTCACAGCAATGTTTAAAAGCAAAACTGGGGGAAGTCAGTTACATTTGGCGCCAAAGAATCAAGCCCAGGACCACGACAAGGTCTCCCCCTTCCTGGGACCCTAACCAGCACCCACACAATGCATACTTCCAAACAAACCAACTGGGAACCTACCAGGGTGACACAGGCTTTTGTAACCTCCCCTATGTAAATACAAAACACAGGAATGGACCGCACTCACAGACTGGACTGGGTACACATCCTAAGCCACTGTTAACTCCACAGCCCTGAACACTGACAGACAGCTGCAAAGTTCCCAGCAACCCAGGCAGTTAACCCCCGAGCAACCTGGGTGTCAGGTCCGCAGGGGAGCATTACAAACATTAACACAAAAAACCCAGCACTCACTAGCATATTCACAGCAATGTTTAAAAGCAAAACTGGGGGAAGTCAGTTACATTTGGCACCAAAGAATCAAGCCCAGGACCACGACAAGGTCTCCCCCTTCCTGGGACCCTAACCAGCACCCACACAATGCATACTTCCAAACAAACCAACTGGGAACCTCCCAGGGTGACACAGGCTTTTGTAACCTCCCCTATGTAAATACAAAACACAGGAATGGACCGCACTCACAGACTGGACTGGGTACACATCCTAAGCCACTGTAAACTCCACAGCCCTGAACACTGACAGACAGCTGCCAGCTGACAGACAGTTCCCAGCAACCCAGGCAGTTAACCCCCGAGCAACCTATATGCAAGAGTTACTTACCCTATGCAGAGTTGAATACACAGAAACCCCAGACTTGGTGACAGTTAGATCTTAATAGCAGAAACACATGTATTCTTTGAAAGCATAAGAATCGGGTGGATTTAAAATTCAGACAAATTATCTATATAGTTTTCAAATATTTAATATGTGCCTCAGACTATCCAAATGCATTATATAAATGTGTATTTGTGGACCTGAGAGAAATGCCTATCAGTAACATATTAAATAAGTATTTGCTGAATTTTATAAGTAACTCTATGGTCAATTTAAAAACCAAATTGTTTCAAAATGGATAACATATTCTTATGTAAATTATACCATATGTTTTTATACACTCAGAAAAAGATACAGATATGCAATATATATATATATATATATATATATATATAATATATATATATATAATATATATATATATATATATATGTATATATATATATATATATATATATATATATATATATATGGGATAATAATCCAATATAAATATAGCTATATGAAATTACATCTGACTGCTATTCACAAGTTATGTATGTGATATTAAGATGATAACTGAGAAAGTAATTGGGTCCATGCTGAAGGCATTATAGTCCTTTGAAATCCTTTCAATAGAAAAAATATGATTTTTAAACGCATTTTTATAATACTATAAGTAGTATAACATGTTTAGTATGAAAATACTCAGGGTAAATCGTATTAAATAATCCCATACATATGGGACATAAAAATTATTAATGCTGGAAATTAAATGTATTTAATGAACACTTTTAATCAAATACTAATCTGTAGCAGTATTTGATAGTAAAACTGTTTTTCTTTGTCTTGTTCCCCCCTAGTGGACTAAAACTGGTATGACAGCCAAACTAATTGACTGTTAGAACCCATACATTCCCAGTAAGCCAATTAAATGTTTATCTCCAAGGGCCTATCAGAGACAAGCTTCCGTGGGGCGTATCTGAATATTCACCAATGATTACAAAACAGAGACAGGCCTTATCAATTGATAAAAAGTTTGATGCATAGAGGAAAAAGGGTCTTTTGCTGGAATTTTGACTGACTGATAACCTTGCTGCCTTTGGAACACAGTCTCTATAAGCAAAATTGGGCTGACCTTTTATATCCAGGATTGCAATACCTTTCTTATTTATGAGGTGAACGAATTTATCTGAGAAAGCTGAAACTACAAATTGGTTATGTGGTAATGTATGACAGTGATTATAATTTAATATTTTTAAGTAAATACATTCATTGTTGCTACAGTTTAATTGAAGCCGGTAATTTTAAGAGCATATTTGGTATTTTAAATTTATATTCATAGTCCTGCATAGTTTAGGACTAGTCATATTGATGCTAAATAATTTTAGTTGCTAGAAAAGAATTTGCACTCCAGATTTATGTCAGTTTTATTATTGTGAACTCTCTTAGAAATGTACATAAATTGGTTATTGCGGTTAAATCTCTGGTAGTTAGCTGGATATTTATAGACTGTTCTGATATCCTCATTTGGGGTATTTTAATGTGATTCATTGGGAGTAAGGTTAATTTTGGAGATATATGTTTTTTTTATGATCTGTTGTATAGAATATTGTAACGGAATAAGCGTGTATAGATGATTCATAATCTAGTTTCTACATAAATATAATTCAAGGTGTCTATAAATTTAACTAATCTAGAATTAAGGAATAAATATTGATTTTAATAAATATATTGTTAAGTATATATATATATATATATATATATATATATATATATATATATATATATATATATACATTTTAATTGGAGGTTAAAGATAATCATAAATAAATTATATTGTAACCCTGGTATATACCGACACTTTGCCTGTTGAAACCAAAACCAGTTGGATGGGGAGGTAGGATCAAGGGAAGGTTTTTTTGAGGATAGGTGTGACCAGTGCATGTTTCAACGATGAGGGAAATATACCGGTGCTGAAGGAGAGGTTGAAAGTGTGTGTGAGTATAGGGGTAATGGTGGCAGAGAGGGAGGGGAGTAGCTGTGAGGGGATAGGGTCAAGGGGACAGGTAGTGAGGTGAGAGCGCAGAATAAGTGCAGAAACCTCTTCCTCAGTAACAGGGGAGAATGAGCTAAGTTTAAGGTTATGTGGGTTGTGGTTGATTGAGCATTTGAGGGAGTGAGAGAATGGAATTATGTTGAGAGCTGATTTCATTTCTGATGGAGTTGATTTTGTTATTGAAGTGGTTGGCAATGTCTTGAGCTGACAGAGAAGTTGTATTAGGAGGTGGGGGAGGGCGGAGAAGAGTATTGAAAGTGGAGAACAGACGTTTTGGGTTTGAAGAAAGATTAGAGATAAGAGTAGAGAAGTAGTGTTGCTTATGGAAATTAAGGGCAGAGTAGTAGGAGTTCAAGATAAATTTGTAATGTTGAAAATCAGCGGAACTCCTAGATTTTCTCCAGTGCCGCTCAGCAGTACGGGAACATCTGCGTAGGTATCGTGTCAGAGGAGTATGCCAGGGCTGAGGATGAGTGTTTGTTTTTCGAGCTATGGTAAGAGGGGCGAGATTGTCAAGGACGGATGTAAGGGTGGAATTATAGTGGCAGATAGATTGGTCAGGGAATGAAAAGGAGGAGAAGGATGAGAGGAGAGGTTTGAGGGAATTAGAAAACTGTTGTTGATCTAATGACGTAATGCTTCTGTGAAGATTGGTGTGAGGAGCAGAAGGAGGGAGAGTTGTAGGGAGGGATGATATGTTGCAAGTAAGGAGATGGTGGTCAGAAAGAGAAAAGGGGGAGGGAGTGACCATCTTTGTGAGTGGGAGAATCAGTCCATTCTGACAAACCAAAAGAGGAAGTGAGTTGCAGAAGTTGTTTTGCAGAGGAGGCAGTGGGATTGTCAAGAGGGATGTTGAAGTCACCAAGAATGAGGGAAGGGGTGTCTGAGGAAAGGAAATAAGGTAGCCATTCAGCCAAGTGATCTAGAAATTGAGTTGAGGAGCAAGGAGGACGGTATATGACTGCGACACATATAGAAAGAGGAGAGAATAAGCGAATCATGTGGGTTTCGAATGAGGAAAATATGAGGGAAGAGATGGGATGTATTTGTTGAAAGGTGCAACGAGAGGAAAGTAAAATACCTACACCACCTCCTTGTCTATTACCAGACCTAGGAGTGTGGCTGAAGTGGAGACCCCTATGTGACAGAGCAGCAGTGGATGCTGTGTCTAGGGGAGAGAGCCAGGTTTCTGTTAGGGCCAGAAGGTTGAGGGAGCGGGAGATAAAGAGGTCATGTATAGAAGTTAATTTGTTGCAAACAGAGCGAGAGTTCCAAAGTGCACAAGTGAAAGGGGAAGTGGCTTTTGATGCAAGAGGAATGTGAGTAAGGTTGTCAGAGTTTTGTTTTTTGAGTCTGTGGGATCCCTGTAGTACTTAGTTATAGCGTTGGTTTGAGGTGTAAGATAAATAAATGTACTTGGCTGAATATAGATTGTATATCTTGAGGTTTGCAACAATATTTATTCTGCTGTGCTTAAATAAAGTGTGTCAGTATGCTTGATATATGTAGGAAAGCAACAGGTTCTTTATAATGTGTTATAGAAAAAATACAGAAGTAAAAAGCTTTTTGTTCTTCTACTGACTCCGGTTTTTTTGTGGATTTAGAAACTTGTCATAGCACCCTCATATTTTATTAGAATATTAGAAAAGGGGTTTTAGTTTTAATGTTGCTCTCCGTTGTATAATAATAGACTATGTAATGTTGTAATTTAAAATCCGGTATCCCAACCTATAGTTTAGCGTTTAGTGATATCTTCTCTAAGTTATTGGTTGTATATTTTAAACAGAGATATCTTTATATAAATTAGCATATGCTGTGCCAACTATCAGCTGTAAAAGTTGTGCATCAGTCTATTTAAACCTTTGATAAGTTAAGTAATTAAAGCGTGCAAAATACAAACTAGACTATTGGGGCGCGATCCAATATAGATCGCAGTTTGTGGCGCAAGTGAGGGAACCGGCGTCGCCCGCAGTTTCAGCTCGCAACTCGAGCTATCCCATATAAGTCGCCGTCAGATGCTAACGTGCCGTAAGTCTGACAAACCAGCGATGTCCAGAAATCTGCGTAAGTACAAATTTCTGGCGTCGCCAGTGACTTGCGGCACGTTAGAAACTGCCGGCGCCTATAAAACCTGACTAAAGTCTAAAACACCCGCACTGTCTAACACGCCTCCCTAACATAGCCCGACAAGTCTAACACGCCTCCCTAACATAGCCCGCACTGTCTAACCCTCTATCCGCTATCCCCCCTCACTATCCTAACAATAAAAAAGCTATTAACCCCTAAACCGCCGCTCCCGTACCCCGCCGCAACCTAATAAAGTTATTAACCCCTAAACCGCCGCTCCCGTACCCCGCCGCCAGCTATATTATATCTATAACCCCCTAAAGTGAGCCCCTAACACCGCCGCCATCTATATTAAAATTATTAACCCCCAATGTAAGCCCCTTATACCGCCGCCATCTCTATTAAAATGATTAACCCCTAATTTAATCTACCTACCCCGCCGCCAGCTATATTATCTATGTTAACCCTAAGTATATTATAGTTAATATAGGTATTACATTATATATATTAACTATATTAACCCTAATTATATTAGGGTTAATATAGTTAATATAGTTACTATAGTATTTATATTAACTATATTAACTCTATCTAACCCTAACACCCCTAACTAAATTTATATTAAATTAATCTAATTCATTTATAAACTAAAATATTCCTATTTAAATCTAAATACTTACCTATAAAATAAACCCTAAGATAGCTACAATATAATTAATAATTACATTGTAGCTATGTTAGGGTTAATATTTATTTTACAGGTAAATTGTTAATTATTTTAAGTAGGTATAATAGCTATTAAATAGTTATTAACTATTTAATATCTACCTAGTTAAAATAATTACCCAATTACCTGTAAAATAAATCCTAACCTAAGTTACAAATACACCTACACTATCAATAAATTAAATAAACTACAAACATCTATCTAAAAATACAATTAAATTAACTAAACTAAATTACAAAAAAAAACAAACACTAAATTACAAAAAATAAAAAAAGATTACAAGATTTTTAAGCTAATTACACCTATTCTAAGCCCCCTAATAAAATAATAAACCCCCAAAATAAAAAAAATTCCCTGCCCTATTCTAAATTAAACAAATTTCAAAGCTCTTTACCTTACCAGCCCTTAAAAGGGCCTTTTGTGGGGCATGCCCCAAAGAATTCAGCTCTTTTGCATACAAATACAATAACCCCCCCCCCATTACAACCCACCACCCACATACCCCTATTCTAAAACCACCCAAACCCCCCTTAAAAAAGCCTAACACTACCCCCCTGAAGATCTCCCTACCTTGTCTTCACCACACCGGGCCGAACTCCTGATCCGATCCGGGCGATGTCTTCCTCCAAGCGGCAAAGAAGAATTCTTCCTCCGGCGATGTCTTCCTCCAAGCGGCAAAGAAGAATTCTTCCTCCGGCGACGTCTTCCTCCAAGCGGCAGCAAAGTCTTCATTCTTCCGGCGGCATCTTCAATCTTCTTTCTTCGCTCCGCCGCTGCGGAGCATCCATCCCGGCCAACTACTGAACTTGGAATGAGGTACCTTTAAATGACGTCATCCAAGATGGCGTCCGCCGAATTCCGATTGGCTGATAGGATTCTATCAGCCAATCGGAATTAAGTTAAAAAAATCTGATTGGCTGATTGAATCAGCCAATCAGATTCAAGTTCAATCCGATTGGCTGATCCAATCAGCCAATCAGATTGAGCTCGCATTCTATTGGCTGATCGGAACAGCCAATAGAATGCGAGCTCAATCTGATTGGCTGATTGGATCAGCCAATCGGATTGAACTTGAATCTGATTGGCTGATTCAATCAGCCAATCAGATTTTTCTAACTTAATTCCGATTGGCTGATAGAATCCTATCAGCCAATCGGAATTCGGCGGACGCCATCTTGGATGACGTCATTTAAAGGTACCTCATTCCAAGTTCAGTAGTCGGCCGGGATGGATGCTCCGCAGCGGCGGAGCGAAGAAAGAAGATTGAAGATGCCGCCGGAAGAATGAAGACTTTGCTGCCGCTTGGAGGAAGACGTCGCCGGAGGAAGAATTCTTCTTTGCCGCTTGGAGGAAGACATCGCCGGAGGAAGAATTCTTCTTTGCCGCTTGGAGGAAGACATCGCCCGGATCGGATCAGGAGTTCGGCCCGGTGTGGTGAAGACAAGGTAGGGAGATCTTCAGGGGGGTAGTGTTAGGCTTTTTTAAGGGGGGTTTGGGGGGTTTTAGAATAGGGGTATGTGGGTGGTGGGTTGTAATGGGGGGGGTATTGTATTTGTATGCAAAAGAGCTGAATTCTTTGGGGCATGCCCCACAAAAGGCCCTTTTAAGGGCTGGTAAGGTAAAGAGCTTTGAAATTTGTTTAATTTAGAATAGGGCAGGGAATTTTTTTTATTTTGGGGGTTTATTATTTTATTAGCGGGCTTAGAATAGGTGTAATTAGCTTAAAAATCTTGTAATCTTTTTTTATTTTTTGTAATTTAGTGGGTTTTTTTTTTTTTGTAATTTAGTTTAGTTAATTTAATTGTATTTTTAGATAGATGTTTGTAGTTTATTTAATTTATTGATAGTGTAGGTGTATTTGTAACTTAGGTTAGGATTTATTTTACAGGTAATTGGGTAATTATTTTAACTAGGTAGATATTAAATAGTTAATAACTATTTAATAGCTATTATACCTACTTAAAATAATTAACAATTTACCTGTAAAATAAATATTAACCCTAACATAGCTACAATGTAATTATTAATTATATTGTAGCTATCTTAGGGTTTATTTTATAGGTAAGTATTTAGATTTAAATAGGAATATTTTAGTTTATAAATGAATTAGATTAATTTAATATAAATTTAGTTAGGGGTGTTAGGGTTAGATAGAGTTAATATAGTTAATATAAATACTATAGTAACTATATTAACTATATTAACCCTAATATAATTAGGGTTAATATAGTTAATATATATAATGTAATACCTATATTAACTATAATATACTTAGGGTTAATATAGATAATATAGCTGGCGGCGGGGTAGGTAGATTAAATAAGGGGTTAATCATTTTAATAGAGATGGTGGCGGTGTAAGGGGCTTACATTAGGGGTTAATCATTTTTATATAGGTGGCGGCGGTGTAAGGGGTCAGATTAGGGGATAGATAAGGTAGATGACAGCGGTGTAAGGGGTTCTAATTAGGGGATAGATAAGGTAGATGGCGGCGGTTTTAGGGGCTCACAGTAGGGGGTTAGTTTATGTAGATGGCGGCGGGGTCCGGGAGCGGCGGTTTAGGGGTTAATAACTTTATTAGGGATTTCGGGGGGGGGGGATCGCGGTTGACAGGTAGATAGACATTGCGCATGCGTTAGGTGTTAGGTTTATTTTAGAAGATCGCGGTTGACAGGGAGATAGACATTGCGCATGCGTTAGGTGTTAGGTTTATTTTAGAAGATCGCGGTTGACAGGGAGATAGACATTGCGCATGCGTTAGGTGTTAGGTTTATTTTAGCTGCCAGTTTAGGGAGTTACGGGGCTCCAATAGTCAGCGTAAGGCTTCTTACGGCTGCTTTTTGTGGCGAGGTGAAAATGGAGTAAGTTTTCTCCATTTTCGCCACGTAAGTCCTTACGCTGCATATTGGATACCAAACTGCGCGGGTTTGGTATACCTGCCTATAGCCCAAAAAACTACGGGCGACGGCAGAAATATACGCGCGTAACTTCTAGGTTACGCCGTATATGTGATACCAAACCCGCGCAAATATTGGCGTCGCCGGCTTTTGCGGGCGACGATTTTTATCGGATGGACCCCTTGATCTTTAGTCACGGCTCTTAGTATTACATATGCACTCAAGCACCTAATGATTGCTCCACCTGGGTCTTAAAGGGACATTATACACTTATTTTTTCTTTGCATAAATGTTTTGTAGATGATCTATTTATATAGCCCATAAAGTTGTTTTTTTTTTTAAAAAAAATGTGTAGTTTTGCTTATTTTTAAATAACATTGCTCTGATTTTCAGACTCCTAACCAAGCCCCAAAGTTTTATGAGAATACCGTCAGCTACCTTCTCCAGCTTGCTCCTGTTTGTGTAAAGGGTCTTTTCATATGCAAAAGAAGGGGGAGGGGGGAATGTCTGATATTTCCCACTTGCAGTGGGCTTTCCAGCTATCTTTTCAACCAAGCTAAACTGAGAGCTTCTGAGTAAGTTTTTAAACAGTTTTATACTGGATTTTTATATCAGCATCTGTGCATCTTATTCTTTATAGTAGTGTCTATTACATGCAGTTATATGAAAATGAGTGTATACTGTCCCTTTAAGCTATATACATGGAACATTGCAGAATCACTGCTAACACAACTACAAGCAATATACAACTACTGCTCGTTGTATATAGACTAACTTGTGCTTAAAATTCGAAGTAAATAGAAGTACTGTTTAAGAGATATGTACAATAGTCGATACAATTTAAAGTCACAGCACTCTGTACAATTTATGCTTTCAAGTATCTAATGTTTGTCTGACCTGAGTCACAGGTTGAATATGTAATATAGAAGTATCACCTTTGATTCTATTATAAGTAGCAATATACAGCTATTGTTCGTTGTATAAATACCACCCAGACAGAGCTAAATATTCTAATAAAATATGAGGGTGCTATGACAAGTTTCTAAATCCACAAAGAAACCGGAGGCAGTAGAAGAACAAAAAGCTTTTTACTTCTGTATTTTTTCTATAACACATTATAAAGAACCTGTTGCTTTCCTACATATATCAAGCATACGGACACACTTTATTTAAGCACAGCAGAATAAATACTATTGTTGCAAACCTCAAGATATACAATCTATATTCAGCCAAGTAAATGTATTTATCTTACACCTCAAACCAATGCTATAACTAAGTACTACAGGGATTAAAATCCAAGTAGAAGATAAATACAGTGGAATTACCCTTGCACAAACAGCAGGTAAATCCCCCAGTTGTACATTATAAACAAGCCAGGCTATAAGGACTAATAAAGTGCATCACGTTACATATATATAAAACGGTATTTGGATTCCTATTTGATCCCCAGGATATCTGTATTATAATCAACATACATGAATTAATATAAGGCAATACATAGGAGAAGCGTTTTTAATAATTGTGGGCAGCAGATTTACATTACATATTTGCTGTCCTTTAATAAGAACTAAATAAAAGGTATTTTTTTATATTTTCTTTTGCAATAAACTATTTATACAATTAGTGCACAGAAGCATACTTTTTTGACATACTCACTCACAGTGAGTTATGTCTTCCCAGTAATATGTTATGATTATGCTTACGCACTGCTCCTTAAAGTGAACTACTACATATACATATGAATATATACTCACCCTGACAAGTCACTTAAGGAGAGACTTATTAGTTTGTTATTAATATTTTCTATTCCTTGCTAATACAAATTAGGTTAATTTATAGCTTAATGGTAGGTTTATTTTTATTTCACAGGTAAGTTTTTATTCATTGAAAGATAGTTATATTTTAATTTTAATATAAAGTTAGGGGGCGTTAGGTTTAGGGGTTAATAGTTTAATTTAGTGTTTTGCAATGTGGGGGGCTAGCAGTTTAGGGGTTAATAGGTTTATTTAGTTGCAGAGATGTGGGAGGCCGGAGATTTAGGGGTTAATAGGTTTATTTAGTGGTGGCGGTATGGGAGGCTGGAGGTTTAGGGGTTAATAACTTTATTATAGTGGCGGCGATGTCAGGGAGCGGCGGAATAGGGGTTAATAACTTTATTTAGGTGTCGGGGCAGATTATGGGTGTTTAGACCTAGGGTTTATGTTAGGGTGTTTTTTTTCCCATAGACATCAATGGGGCTGCGTTACGGAGATTTTTCATTCCACCATCACAGGTGTTTTTTTTTCTAACACTCTCTCCCCATTGATTTCTATGGGGGAAAGCGTGCAGGAGCACGTCAAAGCAGCCCTTGGATTTTGTGTGGTATGGAGCTTAACGTCACCATATCGCACACACAAGGAGGCTTTACAGTAACTCGTAATGGCAGCGCTATGGAGAGTGAAATAACACAACTTTTTTGGCGTTAGTTTCGCACCCTGTTTACCGCAAAACTCGTTATCTAGGTGTTTATTAGGTAGATTGCGATTTGGGGGGTTGGCGGTTTAGTGGTTAATAACTGTATTAGGTAGATTGCGATGTGGGGGGTTGGCAGATTAGGGGTTAATACTTTTGTTAGTAGTTGCGATGTGGGGGATGGCATTTAGAGGTTAATACACCTTCAGGTAGATTATTATTTATTATTATACTTTATTTATGAAGCACCAACATATTCCGCAGCGCTGTCCATGGATACAATTCATATAAATAAAACAGTACAAGATTTGTAATTTACAAACACATACAGGAGGGAATGAAGGCCCTATTCCCGTGGGAATTTACAATCTAGAAGGGTAGGAGGTTGAGAAACAGGAGGTGAGGACTGCAAGATTGAGAAAAGATGTTAATACAGAGTTAGATGAGGGAAATGTTAGGTAAGTGGAATTCATTTAGTATTGAGTTGGTTGGTAGGCTTCTCTGAACAGAAAAGTCTTCAGGGAACATTTAAAGGAGTAAAGATTACGGCAAAGCCAGACAGCACGAAGGAGAGTGTTCCAGAGGGTAGGTGCTGCACGACAAAAGTCCTGCAGTCTAGCATGAGAGGAGGTGATAGTCGTGGATGCAAGGAGCAGGTCATTGTTGGATCTTAGTGGGCGGGCTGGAGTATACTTGTGTATTAGAGAGGATAGGTAGAGGGAAGCAGCGTCAGTGAGAGCTTTGTATGTAAGGGTGAGAATTTTTTATTTAATTCTGCTGTGAATGGGGAGCCAATGAAGGGACTTGCAGAGAGGTGCAGCAGATACAGAGCGACGGGAAAGGTGGATCAGCCTGGCCGAGGCATATAAGATGGATTGAAGGGGAGAGAGGCGGGAAAGAGGAAGGCCAGCGAGTAGGTTATTGCAGTAGTCAAGTCGGGAAATAACAAGGGAGTGGATTATTTGCTTTGTGGTGTCAGCGCTCAGGAAAGGGCGAATCTTGGAAATATTGCATAGATGGTTGCGGCAGGATGTAGAAAGCGATTGGATATGGGGGACGAAGGATAGATTTGAGTAAAGTGTAACTCCGAGGCAGCGGACTTGGGGAGATGGGGAAATGGTGATGCCGTCAACAGGGATAGAGAAGTCAGAAGTCAACGTAGAGTTTGAGGGGGGATAAGAAGAAGCTCAGTCTTGGACATGTTAATCTTTAGGTGGTGAGAGGCCATCCAGGAAGAAATACCAGATAAGCAGTCACTGACATGAGAAAGGACAGATGGAGAGAGAGCAGAGGTGGAGAGGTAGATCTGGGTGTCATCAGCATATTTGAAGCCATAACTGTTGATAAGTTTACCCAGTGAAGAAGTATAGATGGAGAAGAGTAGAGGACCCAGAACAGATCCTTGAGGTACTCCAACAGACAGAGGCATAGGAGGAGTCGCCAGCAAATGAGACAGAAAAATACCTGTGAGAAATATAGGAGTGAATCCAGGAAAGAGCAGTGTCACAGAGGCCAAATGAGCTAAGGGTCTGTAGGAGGAGGGGGTGGTCAACTGTGTCAAAGGCAGCTGAGAGGTCAAGTAAGTTGAGTATAGAGTAGTGGCCAATATTTTTAATAGAGAGAAGATCGTTAGTAACCTTGGTAAGGGCAGTCTCAGTTGAGTATTTGGGGCAGAATCCAGATTGCAGGGGGTCAAGCAAAGAGTTGGTGGACAGGAAGTGAGTTAGGCGATTGTAAACTAGTTTTTCAAGGAGTTTTGATGTCAGTGGAAGCAATGATATGGGACGTAGCTTTTAGGAGAATTGGGGTCGAGGGAGGGTTTTTTGAGTATGGGAGTGACTTTTGCGTGTTTGAAAGAAGATGGGAATGAGCCGGTAGAGAGAGATAGGTTGAAGATGTGAGTAAGAGCAGGAGTGAGGGTGGAAGACAGGGAGGGTATTAGCTGGGAAGGGATAGGGTCGAGTGGGAAGATAGTGAGGCGTGAGGAAGATAGTAAGGAAGAAACTTCATTTTCAGTGGCTGGATGGAAGATGCAGAGAGTGGCAGAGGGAGTAACCTGGCCTGTTGTTGGAATATTGCAGGTTGGTGTTGGGATGTTGCTTCGGATAGTAAGTGTTTTGTTTAAAAAGTAGTCTGCCAGGTCTTGAGCACTAAAGACAGATGGGGGGGGGGAGCAGGTGGGTAGAGGAGAGAGTTAAAGGTGGAGATAAGTCGTTTTGAGGAAAGAGTAGATATGAGAGAAGAGAAGTAGGTTTGCTTGGCTAAGTGAAGGGCAGAATTATATGAACGAAGAATGAACTTATAGTGTATAAAATCAGGTTCAGAGTGAGTTTTCCTCCAGACACGCTCAACAGTACGGGAGCATTTTTGCAAATAGCATGTTTGCTGAGCATGCCAGGGCTGTAACTGACGGCATGGTGTTTTGCGCAGCTGGGGAGGGGCAAGTGTGTCTAATGCAGAGGAGAGAGTTATGTTATAGTGGGCTGTAGCAAAATCAGGGCAGGTTATAGTGGAAGTGTGAGGGAGGAGATTTTGAATGATTTTTGGCATTCGTTTCGCACCCTGTTACGAGTTATGAGTGCTATAGGGTTTTTAATGAATGCAACAAAAGTTACATTATTTCACCCTCTATAGCGCAGCCATTACAAGTTTTGAAATAGCCGTCTTGTGTGTGCGATATGGTTGCGTTGAGCTTCATACTGCACAAAATACAATCGCTGTTTTGACATGCTCGTGCACGCTTTCCCCATAGACATCAATGGGGAGAGCTGGTTACAAAAAAACCTAACGCCTGCGATCGCGGAATCAAATGCTCTGACGCACCCTTATTGATGTCTATGGGGAAAAAAACTAACGTTTAAACACCCTAACATAAACCCCATGTCTAAACACCCCTAATCTGCCAGCCCCAACATCGCCGACACCTACATAATGTTATTAACCCCTAATCTGCCGCTCCTGATATCGCTGCCACCTAAATAAATCTATTAACCCCTATTCCGCCACTCCCCGACATCGCCGCCACTAAATAAAGCTATTAACCCCTAAACCTCTGGCCTCCCACATCACTATTACTAAATAAACCTATTAACCCCTAAACAGCTAGCTCCCCACATCGCAACAACCTAAATTAAACTATTAACCCCTAAACCTAACACCCCCTAACTTTAACATAATTAAAATAGAGTTAAATTAAAGTTACAATTATTAACTAAATAATTCCTATTTAAAACTAAATACTTATCTGTGAAATAAAACCTAAACTAGCTACAATATAACTAATAGTTATACTGTAGCTATTTTAGGCCTAGATTTGGAGTTTTGCGTTAGAAGGGGTGCGTTAGCTACGCATGCTTTTTTTTGGCCGCACCTTTTAAATACCGCTGGTATTTAGAGTTCACAGAATGGCTGCGTTTTCAGTGCGTTAGACTCCAAAAAGGGAGCGTAGAGCATAATTTACCGCCACTGCAACTCTCAATACCAGCGGTGCTTACGGACGCGGCCAGCTTCAAAATGTGCTCGTGCACGATTCCCCCATAGGAAACAATGGGGCAGTTTGAGCTGCAAAAAAAACCTAACACCTGCAAAAAAGCAGCGTTAAGCTCCTAACGCAGCCCCATTGTTTCCTATGGGGAAACACTTCCTAAGTCTGCACCTAACTCTCTAACATGTACCCCGAGTCTAAACACCCCTAGCATTACACTTATTAACCCCTAATCTGCCGCCCCCGCTATCGCTGACACCTGCATATTTTTTTTAACCCCTAATCTGCCGCTCCGTACACCGCCGCAACCTACATTATATCTATGTACCCCTAATCTGCCGCCCCCAACGTCGCCTCCACCTACCTACAATAATAAACCCCTAATCTGCCGACCGGACCTCACCGCTACTATAATAAATGTACTAACCCCTAAATAAAGCTAAGTCTAACCCTAACACTAACACCCCCCTAACTTAAATATAATTTAAATCTAACGAAATAAATTAACTCTTATTAAATAAATTATTCCTATTTAAAGCTAAATCCTTACCTGTAAAATAAACCCTAATATAGCTACAATATAAATTATAATTATATTGTAGCTATTTTAGGATTAATATTTATTTTACAGGCAACTTTGTAATTATTTTAACCAGGTACAATAGCTATTAAATAGTTAATAACTATTTAATAGTTACCTAGTTAAAATAATTACAAAATTACCTGTAAAATACATCCTAACCTAAGTTACAATTAAACCTAACACTACACTATCAATAAATAAATTAAATAAAATACCTACAATTATCTACAATTAAACCTAACACTACACTATCAATAAATTAATTAAATACAATACCTACAAATAAATACAATGAAATAAACTAACTAAAGTACAAAAAATAAAAAAGAACTAAGTTACAAAAAATAAAAAAATATTTACAAACATTAGAAAAATATTACAACAATTTTAAACTAATTACACCTACTCTAAGCCCCCTAATAAAATAACAAAGACCCCCAAAATAAAAAATGCCCTACCCTATTCTAAAATTAAAATAGAAAAGCTCTTTTACCTTACCAGCCCTGAAAAGGGCCCTTTGCGGGGCATGTCCCAAAGAATTCAGCTCTTTTGCCTGTAAAAAAACAACATACAATACCCCCCCAACATTACAACCCACCACCCACATACCCCTAAGCTACCCCAAACCCCCCTTAAATAAACCTAACACTAAGCCCCTGAAGATCTCCCTACCTTGTCTTCACCACACCGGGTCCCGATTGGTCCAGAAGAGCCTCCGATGTCTTGATCCAAGCCCAAGCGGGGGGCTGAAGATGTCCATGATCCGGCTGAAGTCTTCATCCAAGCGGGAGCTGAAGAGGTCCATGATCCGACTGAAGTCTTCTATCAAGCGGCATCTTCAATCTTCTTTCTTCCGGATCCATGTTCATCCCGCCGACGCGGAACATCCATCTTCACCGACGACTTCCCGACGAATGACGGTTCCTTTAAGGGACGTCATCCAAGATGGCGTCCCTCGAATTCCGATTGGCTGATAGGATACTATCAGCCAATCGGAATTAAGGTAGGAAAATTCTGATTGGCTGATGGAATCAGCCAATCAGATTCAAGTTCAATCCGATTGGCTGATCCGATCAGCCAATCAGATTGAGCTCGCATTCTATTGGCTGATCAGAACATGCCCCGCAACGGGCCCTTTTCAGGGCTGGTAAGGTAAAAGAGCTTTTCTATTTTAATTTTAGAATAGGGTAGGGCATTTTTTTATTTTGGGGGTCTTTGTTATTTTATTAGGGGGCTTAGAGTAGGTGTAATTAGTTTAAAATTGTTGTAATATTTTTCTAAATATTTTTTTATTTTTTGTAACTTAGTTTATTTCATTGTATTTATTTGTAGGTATTTTATTTAATTAATTTATTGATAGTGTAGTGTTAGGTTTAATTGTAACTTAGGTTAGGATTTATTTTACAGGTAATTTTGTAATTATTTTAACTAGGTAGCTATTAAATAGTTATTAACTATTTAATAGCTATTGTACCTGGTTAAAATAATTACAAAGTTGCCTGTAAAATAAATATTAATCCTAAAATAGCTACAATATAATTATAATTTATATTGTAGCTATATTAGGGTTTATTTTACAGGTAAGTATTTACCTTTAAATAGGAATAATTTATTTAATAAGAGTTAATTTATTTTGTTAGATTTAAATTATATTTAACTTAGGGGGTGTTAGGGTTAGAATTAGCTTTAGGGGTTAAAAAAATTATTAGAGTAGCGGTGAGGTCCGGTCGGCAGATTAGGGGTTAATGCTTGAAGTTAGGTGTCGGCGATGTTAGGGAGGGAAGATTAGGGGTTAATACTATTTATTATAGGGTTTTTGAGTCGGGAGTGAGGCGGATTAGGGGTTAATACATTTATTATAGTAGCGGTGAGGTCCGGTCTGCAGATTAGGGGTTAATAAGTGTAGGCAGGTGGAGGCGACGTTGGGAGCGGCAGATTAGGGGTTAATAAATATAATATAGGGGTCGGCGGTGTTAGGGGCAGCAGATTAGGGGTACATAGGGATAACGTAGGTGGCGGCGTTGTGCGGTCGGCAGATTAGGGGTTAAAAAAATTTAATAGAGTGGCGGCGATGTGGGGGGACCTCGGTTTAGGGGTACATAGGTAGTTTAGGGGTGTTAGTGTACTTTAGAGCACAGTAGTTAAGAGCTTTATGAACCGGCGTTAGCCCAGAAAGCTCTTAACTCCTGACTTTTTGCTGTGGCTGGAGTTTTGTCGTTAGATTTCTAACGCTCACTTCAGCCACGACTCTAAATACCGGCGTTAGGAAGATCCCATTGAAAAGATAGGATACGCAATTGATGTAAGGGGATCTGCGGTATGGAAAAGTCGCGGCTGGAAAGTGAACGTTAGACCTGACTCCAAATACCAGCGGGCGGTAAAAACCAGCGTTAGGAGCCTCTAACGCTGGTTTTGACGGCTACCGCCAAACTCTAAATCTAGGCGTTAGGTTTTATATTTATTTCATAGGTAAGTTTGTATTTATTGTAACTAGGTAGACTAGTTAGTAAATAGTTATTAACTATTTACTAACTACCTAGTTAAAATAAATACAAACTTACCTGTGAAATAAAACCTAAGCTGCCTTACACTAAAACCTAAGATTACAAAAATAAAAAAAACTACCATTACAAAAATAAAAAACCTTCCATTGCAAAAAATAACAAATTAAATTATCCAAAATAATAAAAAATATTCCAATTCTAATACCCTTTTAAAAAATAAAAAACCCACCCCAAAATAAAAAACCCTAATCTATAATAAACTTCCAAGGGCCCTTAAAGGGCCTTTTTTAGGGCATTGCCCTAAAGATAACAGCTCTTTTTCTACAAAAGAAAAACAAACACCCCCTAACAGTATACAAAACCCCACCCCAAACACACAAAATAAAAGTAAAGTAAAACCTAATCTACCCATTGCCCTGAAAAGGGCATTTGTATGGGCATTGCCCTTAAAAGGGCATTCACCTTTTTTTCCTGTTATTAAAAGGGCATTAAGCTCTTTTATGAAATGCCCAAACCCTAATCTAAAAATAAAAACCCACCCCAAAACGAAAAAAAAACCGTACACAAAATAAGAAACAAATTATCCAAAATAATAAAAATTATTCCTATTCTAATACCCATTAAAAAAAAAAAGAACCCCAAAATAAAAGAAACCTAATCTAGAATAAACTACAAATAGCCCTTAAAGGGGCCTTTTGTAAGGCATTGCCCTAAAGATATCAGCTCTTTTAATGAAAAAAATACAAAGGTCCACTAACATTACAAACCCCCACCCCCACAAAATAAAAAATAAAATAAAAAAACTATCTAAAAAAACTAATCTACCCATTGTCCTGAAAAGGGCATTTGTATGGGCATTGCCCTGAAAAGGGCATATAACTCTTTTCCTGCCCTTAAAAGGGCATTCAGCTCTTTTAAGAGTGCCCACCCTAATCTAAAAAAAAACACCCCAAAAAAACGTAAAAAAACCTAACACTAACCCCTCTTTAGGTACTCACAGTTGTTGAAGTCCTGCTTGAACGATCTTCATCCCGGCAGCTCCATCTTCATCCAAGCGGCATCTTCATCCAGGCGGCTCCATCTTCATGCATCGCGGGACCGGCATCTTCTTCATCCCTCCGGAGGCGGAGCGGCGATGCGTGGAGTTGGAGGTCCAGGCGAAGGTCCAAGACAGAGGTCCAGGTGAAGGTCCAAGGCAGAGGTCCAGGCAGAGATCTATCGATCCGACGTGGAGGTGCTCTTCATGCAATTGTCCGCCGCACACTGAGGATTGAAATGCAAGGTATTCCTTTTATACTGGGGGTTCCATTGCATTCCTATTGGCTGAAAAATTTGAATCAGCCAATAGGAATTAGGGCTGCTAAAATCCTATTGGCTGATTTGAACAGCCAATAGGATTTTAGCAGCCCTAAATCCTATTGGCTAATGCCAACCAATGGTACCCCCAGTATAAAAAGGGTACTTTGCATTTCAATCCTCAGTGTGTGGCGGACGATCACATGAAGAGGACCTCCACGTCGGATCGATTGACCTCCGCCTGGACCTCTGCCTTGGATCTCCGTCTTGACCTCCACCTATCGCATCGCTGCTCTGCCTCCTCAGGGATGAGGAAGATGCCGGTCCCATGATGGATGAAGATGGAGCCACCTGGATGAAGATGGAGCCGCCGGGATGAAGATCGTTCCAGCGGGACTACAACAACTGTGAGTACCTAAAGAGGGGTTAGTGTTTAGGGTTTTATTAAGGTTTTTATATAGTTTTAGGGGGTTTTAAGGTTTTTTGGGGTGGGTTTTTTTTAGATTAGGGTGGGCACTCGTAAAAGAGCTGAATGCCCTTTTAAGGGCAGCAAAAGAGCTGTATGCCCTTTTCAGGGCAATGCCCATACAAATGCCCTTTTCAGGGCAATGTGTAGCCTAGGTTTTTGTTAGAGTTAGGTTTTTTTATTTTGGGGGGTTGGTTGGGTGGTGGGTTTTACTGTTGGGGGGGTCTTTGTGTTTTTTTTACAGGTAAAAGAGCTGTTTAACTTAGGGCAATGCCCTACAAAAGGCCCTTCTAAGGGCTTTTGGTAGTTTATTGTAGGCTAGAGTTTTTTATTTTTTATTTTGGGTGGTCTTTTTTATTTTTATAGGGTTATTAGATTAGGTGTAATTTATTTTTATTTTTGATAATTTCGTTTGTTATTTTTCGTAATTTAGTGTTTGTTATTTTTGTAATTTAGTATTTTTAATTTTTTTTAATTAGATACTTTGTAATGTTTACAGTAGTGTTAGGATTTTTTTAATGTGTATTTTAGTTTTCTTTAATTGGTAGTTAGTTTAATTTTAGTTTAATAGTTATATTAGTTTAATTGTTAGTTTAAACTTTTTAAAAGTTTTTTAATTTGACAGGTAAATTTTAATTTAATTTAAGATAGGGAAATAGTAATTTTAATATAAAGTTAGGGGGCGTTAGGTTTAGGGGTTACTAGTTTAAATTAGTTTATTGTGATGTGGGGGGCTTTCGGTTTAGGGGTTAATAGTTTAATTGAGTATATTTCGTTGTGGAGGGCTTGCGGTTTAGGGTTTAATAGGTTTATTATAGTAGCAGCGGTGTCGGGGAGCGGCGGAATAGGGGTTAATAGATTTATTATAGTGTGGGCTATGTTGGGGTGCAGGGGAATAGGGGTTAATAACTTTAATATAGTGGCGGCGATGTTGAGATCGGCAGATTAGGGGTTAATAAGTTTAATATAGTATTTGTGATGTGGGGGGCCTCGGATTATGGATTAATAGGTAGTTTATGGGTGTTTAGTGTACTTTGTGACAGTTTAGTTATGAGTTTTATGTAACAGTTTTGTAGCGTAAAACTCATAACTGCTGCTCTCTGATTGCGAAATGGACCTTGTCGGTATAGGCCTCACGGCAAAATTCATAATGGCTGCGCTATGGAAGTCCCATGAAAATCATAATTTTTACGTGGTCGGAACTGACATTGCATTACAGGCTAAAAGGCTTGCGGTACAGCTATACCGACAAGACTTGTAATGGCTGCGGTGCTATTTTAACGCTGAAATTAACATTTTTTTCAGCGTTAAAACACTAACGCAAAACTTGTAATCTAGGTGAATATATTATTAGTTGTGATGTGGGTGGATGGCAGTTTAGAGGTTAATACACTTTGTTATTAGTTGCGATGTGGGGGGTGGCGGATATAGGGGTTTTGACGTGTCAGGTTTATTTTTGGGAGGCAGTTTAGACTGTTACGTGCATCCCCAAACATTGTATACACCTCAGCTGGGGAAAACAATTTTACAGTCCACTGTCCCTTTAATCTGTTTCTCCTATATTGGTACACTATTGAAACAGAGATATTATTAGCTCTATTTCATTTGAGTAATCAGTAGTCCTTTATTTCATTTTAATTTGTGATGTTACTTCACTATATTACTTTTTTAGTTTTAGTTTTTTTAGTTAAAAACATGAACAACAAAGAGATAATTGGGATTTGCTGTAACATCAATAATTAGTCAAGGTATGTACCAGCAGGTCTGGTGGACCTGAGAGCCGGTTTCAGAGCCCCGAGTGAGTGTTATAACACAATGAAGATATATCCATCCTGACTTCCATAGCATGACGAATAAGATTAGTGGGCCTATTTATTATGGTGCGAGTGGACATGATCCGATATTGCGGATCATGTCCGCTGCACATCGATAAATGCTGACAGCATACGCTCTCGGCATTTATCATTGCACCAGCAATCAACCCAATTTCTGTCCGCCGCCTCAGAGCAGGTGGACAGGTTATGGAGCAGCGGTCTTTAGACCACTGCTTCATAACTTCTGTTTCCGGCGAGCCTTCAGGGCATCAAGCTCCGTACGGAGATCTTAATGTGTTTGGGGAGGTGAGGGGGGTTAATTATTTGTTTACCTCTTTCTTATATATATATATATATATATATATATATATGTGTGTGTGTGTGTGGTTTTTCGTTTGTGGGGGGGTCCTTTGTTACATTGGGGTTATGTAGGGTTGTCTGCCCTACGGAGTTATACATTAACATACCTCAATTATTAAGTACTATCCCCACACTGCCAAACTAATAACGCAAGTTAACTTGTTTATTTTTGGCTGTTTCTTTTTGTTTGAAATTAAGATATTATAAAACAGAGACGTAGAGGAAATATATAAGGCTTTATGTATGCCTCAGCCTTACAGTAAAGGAAACGATTGTACAGCAAATGCTGATGCCAATCATGGATTATGGGGATGTAGTATACGCACCTGCATCGCAAACTCACCTTAATAAACTTAATACATTGTATAACTCGTTCTGCCGCTTTGTGCTACAATGTAACTACAGGACCCACCATTGTGACATGCTAAAAGAACTAAACTGTCTGACGCTGGAATCCAGACGCACCCTCCATCTTTCCAGCCTTGTGTTTAAGAGCTTTTCTGGGAAGCTCCCACCCTACCTGAGCAGAATGCTCTCCCCGGCTGTTCCCACCTCCCATAACCTCCGATCCAGTACCAGCACATTATTTAGTCTGCCCCCATACAAAAAGAAAGCAGCTCGATCCTCCTTTTCCTACAGAGCATCACAATTATGGAACGACCTCCCTCACACTTTAAAACCTTCCCCAAGCCTAGAATCCTTCAAGAGATCCCTGTCTGCATATCTCAAAACAGAATGCACCTGTCATGGTTGATTATATATTTCCTACCTGTTCTATGTTCATTTTTGCATCTATTGTGTATTATTATTGTTTTTGTATTTTATTGTACCCTATTGTATCGATGCAATGTTTTGTGGACCCAGGACATACTTAAAAACGAGAGAAATCTCAATGTATCCTTCCTGGTAAAATATTTTATAAGTAAATTATCTATGGCTCTGGTGTATAAGGTTCTTTGAACATGGAAGCTAACACGTCTTCAAACAAGCTACTTACAGACACAGGTGACTGTGACCAAACCTGGCAAGGATTATGAGGAATTTTTCGCAAAAGAAATATATGAGTATTGTCAATCTAACAATTTGTTTTATGATCCCAGCAAATTTGACTCTCATTTACAAAGCTGTCATAGTCTTACTGATGTGGTTTGTATGCATCTTAATTGTGATACTTCCTCTACTGTCTTTAATTAAAAAAAAAGAAAGAATAGAGCTCAAACAAAAACCCTATATTGGACTTTATTTATACAGACAGAGATAAAATAAGGAAGCCTTTTTATTTATAGAGAGTGATAAAATATAAAAAGGTCGCTCCCCCTGCAAGCGCAGCTCATTTTAATGGTGTGTGGTTTCAAAGTGCAATACATGCTATTTCATATACAAAAATTGTATTGTATTGGAAATACAGTAAAAGGAAAACTATTTTATAGTACACTGTGTCCCTTTAACAAACCGGTTCTGTTTTACCTGTAAAGCACCTGACTGTACATAATTTCACTGCAGGCTGCTATACAGCTTTTATTAGGGACATGGGAATATGTTGACATTGTAATAAAACTTTAGTAATGTGCAGTAACAAAATACTTTGCAATACCCTTTCATTATCTATTTTGTCTCCTTTTTATGTAATTCAACTAAATTGTTGACTTTCCAATTCCTCTGATTTTATACAAAACAAGGGGTAATGCCATGCTTTTATTTAATTATTCTAGATTCAAAGGCACAGTTTACCCAAGAACTTTCTCTCCTTTAATTTGTTCCCAATGATCCATTTTACTTGCTGGGATGTATTCATTTGTTTACAAATAGCTCCTTAGCATTTATATTGGCATTTGAAATAGCTGATTTAGCCTGTAGTGTCCCTACCTATACTGAAAGTTTCTATACCAAGGTATAGGCTATTGACAAACTATGTGAACACAGCTAACAGAAGAAATGACACTCCCAGTTGGAGGTGGAAGAGATAAAACTTTAAATTTTCTAATTGTACATAGACAGAGAAATGAAAGGGAAGCCCTTGAGCGATAGGAGTGACAAGATCTGATCTGTCTGCAAGCTTAGCCAATTTTGTTGGGCTTTGGTTTCAAAGAGCAAATCCAGCTATTTACAGTATTTTGCAAAAAGAAGCATACATGAGCAGTTTCTCATATATTTTATACACTGCAGCTGGTATAACTAGTCCTGGGGAACACATTCAGGAAAAAACCATGTTAGAGTGAACTGTCCCTTTAACTATGTACTTCTGACTACTGCTCACAGGCTAATAGGGAATATTACCAGAGATGGTTTATTCAACAGAGAAACATACATTTTCAAAAAATAAATTAAAAAGAACAGTAATGTATTTTGAAACCATCTACTGTATATGGAACAGAAACCATTTTTGAGTATCTTATCTATATGACTTGCTAAGGCCAGTTAGTGACTTCATCAGCTCATTGATAAATGTTACTATGTCAGGGTCCCTTGAAATTGCTTTATTTCACAAATCCATTGTTAGCATTTTGTTATATTTATCCCTAATTATCCTAACCAGAAGAGATTAGATAAAGGAAACCTACAATATGGCAGCACATATTACTTTATAGAAAACCTAAGTGTTACATTTATTTCTTATTTTCAATATTTAAACAGCATGCATAATATAATATTCTCAGGCTAACATCATTGTATCTAGCTAACAGGTAAACAAGTACCTAAGCAGGATGCAAATAGGTACAATGTGTATATTTTTCAAACATTAGAGAGCAAGCACTTACAATTATTTGGTATAAATTAAATGTATTGTTAAAAAATCTGAAATTAACTGTCCCTTTAAAAGCTGTCATAAAAAAATGACTGCTCGTAAATACAACTAGTATCCTTCCAAAATGAAATAATAAACATTGTAACCTTTGTTTACTGATCAGCAGATATCAAAGTCTAAAGGGTCTTCTAGCTATATGGTTCTATGTAATTTGAGCATCTCTCTTCATTCATGGTGCAGAGGACAAAGGTCAAGCTTGCCTATTGGTCAGAGAAAATGCAGATTCCTGACTTTTGACGCTAATAGAATAAGAGCTGGTTAGTTTCTGTTAAAACAATTTTACTTTGTATCTTGCAACAGTAACAGCACAATATTCTCTGGGAACTCAGAAACATATATCAGCATTATTTCAATTCAAAGTTGCTATTGATATTTTGAAACTATCTAGAGAAAATAAGGTAAAGTGTGTGTTTGTCTTAGATGTTTTATTTATTTCCAGCTTTTACAAAATATTATTTGAATGTAATACAAAGGTTATTGTCTAGTGGATATATTTGTCTTGTGAAACAGTTATTTTTAGAAAGGGAAAGGAAAAATAGATTTAACAATGGAATTATTTTATTTTTTAAACATTTGATCTACTGGATGAGTTCATTGTCTTTCAGAAAATGTATTGTTTTCACTTGTAGTGTTGAAATATCTTGCAGCACCAAAAGCAAAATAAACATTTAGTATGATTTAAAGAAACAAATACAAATTGGAAGATTTGCAACTTCATATCTAAAGATATATTTTGCAATGAATAGAACAGCTGCATTTTTTCAAAACTGCTTTCCTGCACCCTCCCCCACCCAGAACAAAAGACTCTTTGATAATCAGTCACAAACCTGTGTATTGTGTATGAATATGCATTGTAATTCACACATGACAGTTAGAGAAGGAGAGGGGGGGGCCCTCTTCTCTTGTCTTCTCATAAGCACCAAGCCTTTTCTGTAGGCTTGCAATAAACGAACATGCCAGCAGAGTGTAGAATGCATTAACACCTTTTTTGCTGCAGTTGTTTATCAATGGCCAAACTACCCAAACCACTTGCCCTATATGTAAAAATCAATCCAGACTTATTACTGGAGTAGAACATGATAGTTACTGGGGGGGGGGGGGGGGGGTAGCTCAATTTGCATTGTTTTGTAGTATCTTAGCACCCCTGCTAAGAACTGCTAGGGACAGAAATGTTGCACGGTTAAGCTTGTGTGCATTTCCAGTTTCCAAAAAATGTAAAATTTCTCCCTTTTAACATGTTCCCAAGTATACATTTTACCTGCTGGAGTGTGTTAAATTGTTTACAGATAGCATATTTACCTTTACATCGTCATTTGAAATAGTTACTCTTGTCTGTTGAAATAACCTAAAACTTTGCTGAAAATATTGAAAATACTGTAGTATTGGCTATACAAAAGCTATGCAACCAATAGAGGCAGCAATAGACATCAACCTCCAGTGTGGGTCATAGAGAGAGATACAAGGCAATTTGAAAGGGTGTGCCTGCAACCAGTTTAAATACAGTTTATTGATTACAATTTTAAATCAAATAAAATAACAAACACAGTCTTAGGAAAAAAATATATTTTGTACATAAAATAAGGAAAACAAATCATGCATATACATTCATTATATAAATAATACCAAAAATGTCTTTTATAAATCAACAACAAATTCTCTATCAGTTATTATTATTATTTTTATCATTATTATTATCGGTTATTTGTAGAGTGCCAACAGATTCCGCAGCGCTATAGACATAGGAGGTATACAAGGTAGCATTTATAGGGATCAAATGGGTAGAGGGCCCTGCCGAGAGTCTCTCTGTTGTAGTCAGCTCTTATGAAGGTGATTTGCAAACAGTTGGGCTCTTGGGCTTACATGCTAAGGGGGTTCATAGTGGATAGTAATGGAGGAGAGGAACTGGTATTAGGAAAGGTTAGTGTAGGTTGTATGCATCCCTGAACATTAAAGTCTTTAGGAAACACATGAAGCGTTCAAAACTAGGGGAGAGTCTTGTGAAGCAAGGTAGAGAGATCCACAAGATGGGAGCCAGACTTGAGAAGTCCTGTAAACAGGATTGTGAGGCGGTAACAAGAGAGGAGGAGAGGAGGAGGTTGTGAGCAGAGCGAAGGGGATGGGAGGGAGAGTATCTGGAGACAAGGTCTGAGATGTAGGGGGGGGGGCAGTGCAGTTGAGGGCTTTGTAGGTCAGAGTGAGAATTTTGTGTTAAATCCTGGAGGCAAGAGGAAGCCAGTGAAGGGATTGGCAGAGAGGTGCAGCAGATGAAGAACGACCTGTAAGGAAGATGAGCCTGGCAGTGTCATTTATTATAGATTGTAAAGGAGCTAGGAGGCAGCTCTGACCAGAGAGGACGGAGTTGCAGTAGTCGAGGTGGGAAAAGATGAGAGAGTGGATTAAAATCTTAGTTGTGTCTTGTGTAAGGAAATGTCTAATTTTAGCGATGCTTTTAAGGTGGAAGCGGCAGGATTTAGCCAAGGCCTGAATGTGAGGAATGAAAGAAAGATCTGAATCAAGTGTGACACCAAGACATCGGGCATGTGGGGTAGGGGTAATAATGGAGTTGTCGACAGTTATAGAGAAATGGGGTGTTGGAGATTTTAGAAGAAAGGGGGAAAATAAGGAGCTCAGTTTTGCAGAGATTTAGCCTAAGGTAGTGAGAGGACCTACATGAAGAGATGTGAGAAAGACAGTTAGTGACACGGGTTAGCAAGGAAGGAGATAGGTCTGGAGCAGAGAAGTAGATTTGGGTGTTGTCAGCATACGAATGATATTGAAACCGGTGGGACATTATTACGGAACCTAATGATGACGTGTAGATTGAGAAGAGAAGCGGACAGAGCCTTGCGGTACCCCAACAGAAAGTTGTAATGGGGCAGAGGAAGCCCAAAAAGAAAAACTCTCGTTAGGAGGAACTCATATCCCTATACACCCTAAACTGCAACTTTATAAGCAAGACTTGAATTTTGGGGATTATATTATTAACTAGAGAAGCCCCTTTTTGAAATGCAAGCATGTTTTGTTTTTTTCTTGCAAAAATCTACATCTTTCAAGACAAGACTGGTAAAAGTATTAACACTGTGATCATTGATATTAGGGTTAAATATGATTTTTTTTTTGTTCTTAAACCCATTTTAGTACATGTTAATATATCATTAGGTGCAGGAACATCAGCAGTTCTATCTTTCTCTTTATTTGAAAAAACACTTTACTACAAAACAATCTGTGCAGTTCTTGTTTAAGCTGAAACAAGTTACCTTTATTAACAGGGCAGTATGTTAACCCTTTATTAAAAAAAAATATTTCTGCATCGGTTTAACTAACACCAGAAATTGTATGCACTATATCATTGTGCGCAATGTTCTGCAAGTTAGTCCCATTATTTATGTTGGTTAAATCATTCTTAGACAACACTGAGTCAGTTTCTGATATATTGGTCAGATACCTGGGTAGTGTGTTTTAACAGTCCTGTGCCGGAACCACTACTCATCAGGTTGTCACTCTCGCAAGAGTGGTTTAACGCTGTTTGTTGCAGTTTTCCCACCGTGTTTGTCATGTTTTTTTTGGTCCTGGAGGTAATGGCTTCCTGACAGTGTTATCTAAGAATGACATAAATAATGGGACTAACTTACAGGACATTGTGCAGAATGATATAGTGCATAACATTTCTGGTGTTAGTTTAACCGATGCAGAAATAAATTTTGAGCTTCAAAAGAGATACTTTCAACATAAGGATGATATGTTACATTTGTCTTCATTGAAAAATAAGAAAAATTTCATTTTCAAGGGGGCGGACAAAGGTGGAGCCCTTGTTATCTTAGATCAAAATGAAAATATAAAGGAAATTGAATCACAATTAAATGATAGAGATGTTTATGAAGCATTGACATATGATCCCACCATTAAATTTGTAAAGAAATCAATACTATTTTAGGGAAGGGAGTTATAAACAAAATTATATCAAATGACTTGAAGGAATATTTGAAGGTAGAATGTCCCATTAGACCTGTGATATATTGTCTCCCTAAGATACACAAAAACAGAAACCACCTGGCAGGCCTATAGTTGCCGGGTCAGGCTCTATATTTACCAATATGGCTATATTCCTAGACAAAGTGTTGCAATCTTTTGTTACAAAATCTTCCTCATATATTAAAGACATGATTTTTTTAAGAAAATTGGAGGAAATAGATCTACAGAGTAAGAAATTCCTTCTATTTACAATGGACGTTTCCAGTTTATATACCTCCATAAAACACACTAGTGGAACTCAGGCGATACATAAATTGTTGTCTACTGAGGGGATATATAAAGAGAAAGAAATACAGGTTTTTTTTATACAATTACTGGAGATTATCCTATACACAAATTATTTCTTATTCAGAGTCACTTTTTATTTTCAGAAACAAGGTACTGCCATGGGATCCAATGTCGCCCCTACATACGCCAATATTTTTATGAGTAATTTTGAAGAATATTTTGTGTATAAAAAATCCATCGTTTTTAAATATGGCGCCACTTGGTAGCACTATATAGACTATATTTTTGGCGTATGGTATGGCGACATTGGATCTCTGGTTAATTTTGTTAAGGACCTTAATAGATCTGTTAATGAGATTAAATGTTCACTAACATCCAGTGAAACATCAGTTAATTTTTTGGATACTCTGATATATAAAGCTGATGGGGGTTTGAAAGCAGATATATTCACTAAACCAACAGATAAAAACAACACTTTGGTTTTGATAGCTTTCATCCCCCATCAACTTTCAAAGCTATTCCCAAGAGGTGGTTGCTCAGGGTTGAACGAATTGTATCAGACCATTATTTGAAAGATATACGCAGATGGCTGATAAATTTGCACAAAGAGGATACCCCAAAAAATTGGTAATGGATGAAATTAAGACAATAGAGGGCCGAACTGTAGGCACTAAGGCCAAGGATAACACAAAGAACAAGGACAAGCAAAATAAATTAGTGTTTGTATCACAATTTAACACTAGGAGTCATCAAGTAAATAAAATAATCAGAAAGCACTGGCACATTTTACAAGCATGTCACCCTGAAATTAGGGCATTTCATGATCCTCCGATGCCGGAATACAAAAGGGGTCCCAACATTAAAGATAAGCTATTTAAAGCTGATATACTGTAGGTGGGAGGAAAACATTGAAGCAAAATTTCATTGGCAAACCCAAAATGGGGTGTTTCCCCCTGTCTCTCATGCTGTAACTGCAATTCTATGATCAAAGGTTCATCTATATATCATCCCTTTACGGATACAAAATACAGCATCAAAGATTATTTAACCTGTCGATCAAGTTTTGTTTTGTATATTGTGAAATGTTCTTGTTCTCTTTTTTACATCGGCCAAACGACCGGGGAAGTCAGAGACAGGATCTCTGAACATAAGTCCAACATTAGATGTAAAAATACAGAGGCACCAGTATCATCACATTTTTTACAGGCAGGACACAGCATTAGCCAATTACGTTTCCACATTATTGAACAGATACAGACACCAAGAAGAGGTGGTAATAGAGAAACTATTGTTAGTAAAAGGGAAACATATTGGATAAATACATTAAATACAATGACTCCTAAAGGTCTAAATTGTGAATGCGATTGGACAGTGTTCTGGTAATCTATACAATTGTTTCAAGAAATATTTCATAAAATGTACCTTCTGATGTTCTCTTCAACCATATAAAATTGATGATTGTTTATGATGAATACAGTTTTTCCTTAGATATCCTTAATTGTTTTTAAAATGTTACTAATGTTGTATACTATTTTGTACTGAACATTTTATGTTTTTTATATATATGTTTTAGTTTGTTTAATTAGTTCACGAAAGGGAGTATATATAATTGGAAACATTTTATTTAAGCTATCACTAGGGGGAATATTTCTCCTTCACATATATTTTTAAATTAATATCTTTCACAAAAAAAAAAAAACAGTGGGAGTGATAATTATTATTAGAGCCACTAGAGGGAGTGTTTGTTTTAAATGTTTAACCCTTTGAGTGCCAAGCACTTTCCCACCTGGGTGCTAAGCACATTTGAGGGTTTTTTTAATTTTAAATTTAAAAAATATTTATTTTAACTTTTTTTTTCTTTTCAGATCCCCAAGACATATATTGGTGGAAAGGTTAGGCGATTACCTTTCCAACTGTGGGTCTTGGGGGTCTGTAGCTGCTTAGATGCCTGAGATACAGACTTCTAAGCAGCATGCCCCTTTCCCTATATTGTCCATTGTCTTTTTTTAATAAAGTTGATGTCATCACGTCATTGCGCGTGACGTCACCACGCAAAACGTGAAGCCCCGGCGATGCCTGTCATTATACAGGCCCGATCGCCGGGGTAGGAGTGGGTGGGAGCCCCCAGACAGATCTTCTCCCTCAAGGTGGGAGAGTGCTAGCGACGAATCTGAGCCGTCGTGAGTGGGAAACTCTGCGACGGCTCAGAGCCGTCGTTAGCATTCAAGGGGTTAAAAGGTGCAATTTTTGATTGCCTATTATACTGATATATTGTACACATACACTAGGGGGCAGTATTGATCTGCTGCAATTTGGCGCTCTAATTTTGAAATGCTCTATTTAAGGCACCATGTTAATAATAATACTATAGTAATAAGATAGTAGGTAAAGTAGTACTAAATGTAAGTACCTATAAGTGCCAAATATTTTTGTAATCAATAAGCACTTGTTAGGGGGCAATATAGCACTAAAGAGACTCATAGAAAAATGAGTTACAAAGTCTGTAACCAAAAAAAAAGAGTGCTTTACCCCTACAATTATATAGGAAAAATTATCAGTAATACAGGAACGATTTTTAATCATTCATACTTTATCTTTATTGGTTTAACTATTCAATCATACATGTTTAAAACCACTTAAACTCTCTAGATATCAATATATAGCATTTTTGTGTGAATAATACTGTTGGGGGCTTAAGCAGACAGAATCTATTACACAGAACAGCTGTGCTAAGGTAAAGTTATTCACATACAAATTGCTCTTTATTTTCCTTTTCTAACGTACAAGGTAGTCGCTAGGTTTATTTTTTAAATAAACTTTTATTTGACCATATTTACTAACCATTATTTTACTATTCCTTACGATCCTAATCTCCTCCCATCCAGCATTTCCGTGTTTGCAATACATAGACGTATAGAGCGGTCCCACCCGCTCTATACGTCAGAACTACACTCGTGCACATCTATCCTCTTCTTACCGCGTATGCGCACAAAAATGATCTCTCGCAAAAGCACATGCGTTAATCGCGGTCAACGAACTCCTCAGCAGCGCATGCGTCCCCGATGCGGTGGATATTTGGCAAACAATTGAAACGCCTAATGCGTATACGCAACACAAGGACGTGCTCGCTTTCAAGGAGGAGATATAATTAGTCGCGCATGCGCACAATCAAGCATCAGCTTCTGACGTCAATTGACGGCCGCCTAACGGCCAGAAAATCAATTGGCTGTATAAACAACGTGATCGTTGTTTTTAAAAAAAAGAAAAAAGACGGGTTGTTTTTTTCCAAGCGAAATCGCAGCAAATTAAACAAGAAAACAAAGGTACTATACAAAAATATAAGAAATGATGAATGAACATCCTATTAATTTTGAATACTATATCGATTTTTTCATAGCAGACTGATTAACTTTACCTTCACTTTAACTGTGTTAAACACAGAAACTGTGTTTCACATCTAGATACATGATTCTCAGAGGTATTATTCACACACCTATGCTATATATTGATATTTAGAGAGTTTAAGCAGACAGAATCTATTACACTAAGCAGCTGTGCTAAAGATAACTGTGCAAGCAAGGACTTTATAATTACAGATAGAGTATTAGCTAGATAGCTTTAATCTCATAATCTGACATTCCACATATTAACAGGTCCTCTTGTTTCAGCATTATTTCTGAATTTATTAATAGCCGGCTACAAAAGATATTGTTTGTATCTGACTGCTTGATATTATACAAACCAAGTACAATGTTTTACATCTAGATACATGATTCTCAGAGGTATTATTCACACACCAATGCTATATATTGATATCTAGAGAGTTTAGGGCCTAGATTTGGAGTTTGGCGGTAGATGGGCTGTTAACGCTACGCGGGCTTTTTTCTGGCCGCACCATAAAATTAACTCTGGTATCGAGAGTTCAAAAAAATGCTGCGTTAGGCTCCAAAAAAGGAGCGTAGAGCATTTTTACCGCAAATGCAACTCTCGATACCAGAGTTGCTTACGGACGCGGCCAGCCTCAAAAACGTGCTCGTGCACGATTCCCCCATAGGAAACAATGGGGCTGTTTGAGCTGAAAAAAAACCTAACACCTGCAAAAAAGCAGCGTTCAGCTCCTAACGCAGCCCCATTGTTTCCTATGGGGAAACACTTCCTACGTCTTCACCTAACACCCTAACATGTACCCCGAGTCTAAACACCCCTAACCTTACACTTATTAACCCCTAATCTGCCGCCCCCGCTATCGCTGACCCCTGCATTATATTATTAACCCCTAATCTTCCGCTCCGTAAACCGCCGCAACTTACATTATCCCTATGTACCCCTAATCTGCTGCCCCTAACACCGCCGACCCCTATATTATATTTATTAACCCCTAACCTGCCCCCCACAACGTCGCCGACACCTGCCTACACTTATTAACCCCTAATCTGCCGAGCGGACCTGAGCGCTACTATAATAAAGTTATTAACCCCTAATCCGCCTCACTAACCCTATCATAAATAGTATTAACCCCTAATCTGCCCTCCCTAACATCGCCGACACCTAACTTCAATTATTAACCCCTAATCTGACGACCGGAGCTCATCGCTACTATAATAAATGGATTAACCCCTAAAGCTAAGTCTAACCCTAACACTAACACCCCCCTAACTTAAATATAATTTACATCTAACGAAATTAATTAACTCTTATTAAATAAATTATTCCTATTTAAAGCTAAATACTTACCTGTAAAATAAATCCTAATATAGCTACAATATAAATTATAATTACATTGTAGCTGTCGGAAGGCGGAGCCTAGCTGAGCTCAAGGATGGAAGTGTGATCCGTGAGCTCTGAGCTGAAAACTTTAAAAAGTCAGCAAAACAGCCTAATATACAGCCTAAGTTGCCTGAAAGAACACAAGAGACACTTGGATGCCGAGGCGTTAGACAAAAGTTCAGTTGTATATGACTGAGCAGAAACGCTGCTAAAAGATACCGGGCGTTCGCGCCGAAAACAGACTAACCTGCCTAGCAGCAATGGCGCCGGAGCTAACGCTGAACACTATGCTGTGACATGTCGACAGAACAAGAGAGTGGTCGCCCGAACAACGTACAGTGAGTACTAAAGTGCCCTAGCTCCAAGCGACCCGACTAACAAGGCCGAGTTAACTATCTTAAGCCACTCAGGTAGGCCACGTGCAAACGCCACACAAACAAACCGGGGAACAAGTAAACGGCCCAAGGCATTGCCGATAGAGGCAGGGGGCAAGATTATGGAGAAAAGACTAGGGGTCGATAGCTCTATTCCAACCCTCATGGACATAAAATAATCTGAGATATGTAGAAAGAAAAGCAATCTTTTTATTTTTTTTTTCTCTGTGACGTCCATTTAGCCTATAAGGAGTATAAACGGATAGCCCATAAAGGCACATAACAAACCCACATGGGGCAGCTCATGTTAACTTGGGAATAATATGGCAAGCTATCTATTGTAAGAAAGTAAATCAAACTAAAGCAGACTCTAAACAAAGAAACAAAGAGAAAGAAGTGCACTCTAAAGTACACCTAAAAATAAGGGGTGAGCAAATGACAGGAACACAGACCTGACAAACTATACAGACACAGTGAGGGAGAGAAGAGGAAAACAAAGAACATTTAAAAAAAAGGAATGCATTATCAGGGCATGAAGCTGACCAATAATCTAACTTTCATTGCATCACTAAAAGCATTTTTTTTTTTTTTCTCTCTTTTACTGCATGACCGGCTCCACATATATCAGTGAGAAAGCATCACCAAGGAAAAGTTCACCCATAACTCACTCTTTTGCAATTCTCTACCTCAGGTCTGGTAACAGACAATTAATATGTCACACAAAAAACTGGTCAAGGGGGATAAAACAAATAAAACGTCAAATATGAGCACTTTTTTCAAGTCTTCAAGACTTAACAAGATAACTGAACCGGACAACATGGACTCAGAAAGAGAGTCAGATACAGAAATAGAGTCATCTTCCCTTAAGGATACTACACCGCTTACAAAAGCAGACTTTAAAGATTTAGTTTCAAAGCTAGACATAGCTGCAAATTTCGAGAAACTCTGGGGGAAGATTGACACCATGCATACGGCTGTCACATCCAGCTTAAATGAGATACGAGCTGATATAACAGATTTAGGAGGCAGAATGGAAGCTCTGGAGGAACACAGAGACACAATGACAACCGAAATAGAAGCCTCATCTCAGACCCTACAGACACAACAACAAACAATTAATGAGCTACAAGACAAGGTCGATGACCTAGAAAATAGATCACGTCGCAATAACATTAGACTGAAAGGGGTCCCCGAAACAATAACTACCCCTGAACTCAACACATATCTACAACACCTGTTTAGAAATATCACAGGGGAATCTGAAGAATCAGTATTTGCAATTGAAAGAGCCCATAGGGCACTACGAGCAAGACCTAAGGAAGATGCTCCCCCTAGAGACGTCATCATAAAACTGTCATTTTTCCAAGAAAAAGAAAAAATCCTCAAAGCATCTAGAGACAAACCAACTTACAAGTATAAAGGTAGTGTTATTCAATTCTTCCAAGACCTAAGCCTCCGTACACTACAGAGAAGAAGCACCTTACGCCCCCTGACCTCTATACTACGTAAAAATCAAATCAAATATAGATGGGGATTCCCTTTCGCTCTGCACATTCTCAAGGACAACAAAACCATCACAGTCCACGAAATTGAAGACATCCCCCCCACATGTAAGCTCCTGGGTATGGAAACCCCAAATATACCAACTGAGGAACAGCCTCACCCCCCACCAAGCACTTCTGGACGTCCAGGATGGACGAAAATAAACCGGAAAAGAGTCAAGAATTGATACAGGAAGACTCCTCAAAAGGGTACACTTTGAAATACTGACATTGATTTAGGGAAGACCAGAGTTCATCCCTTCAACCGCCAAATGGGGGTTGATAATCTTAATCTTATTCCCTTCCTGGAAGGAAATCCTAAGGGTCCAATATGAAGATATATCCTTTGCAAAGATACAGGGCCCGAAATATATCTTCTCTGGTTAAGCGGAGATGCTTTTCAGACAGTTATCTCCCGTCTAGATTCCATGTTTGTTTGTTTAAATTACATTCTGTTTTAATGTTGCTGACAATTTAGATGATAACATTAACTTCGCCTTTACTCAGCTCTAATCACCTATTCTGAGGTGATACTAGTGTTAACTAATGAATAGATTGAAAATCTATTATTGTTCATGTTGTTATTTTTGTATGTTCTTTAAAAGTTTTATTTTATCTGCACTTTTTATGTTTTTTAAGGTTGCCGAGTCTACTCTACCTCCCAGGTCAGACTACCATGGTAAGGTCCTTCTGATGGAACCACGTGACTTTCTGGAATTGTATGTATTAACATCTTATGTATCTAGGTTGACAATTGCCACACACTACATAACAGCATTCCCATGATTCCAAAAATACATCTTATTTCTCATAATGTGAGGGGGCTAAACACTAACATTAAAAGACGCACAGCAATGGCCCAATACCAACGAATGGGAGCCAATATTCTATTTCTCCAGGAGACTCATTTTACTAGGGACATAATCCCCAAATACTGGGCAAGAGACTTCACACAACACTATCATGCAACCACCACTTCTAAGAAAAGGGGAGTCTCGATCTTGATCCATAATAGTCTGGCTTTCAAACATGAATCTACGATAGCAGATAAAGAGGGTCGATATCTTATAATTAAAGGCCAATTTGGGGAAACTGAGGTCATCCTCTGTAATATATACGCTCCCAATGATAATCAACACTCCTTCTTCATCCATATATCTCACCTACTTACCGGGTGGTCCCAACACAAAATCATTCTAGCAGGAGACTTCAACATAACCATGACCAAATTTATAGGAAATAAAACTAAACTCACTGCTAAACAATCTAGACACAATAGATTAGTGAACACTATTCTAGAGAATCTAGCCCCACATGCGTTATATGACTCGTGGTACACACTACACGGCAAGACCCAAGACACCACTTTCTATTCAGCAGCCCACAAACAATACACGAGAATAGATTATATCTATACTAGTCAAATCTTACAACCACTTTTACAGTCATCGTCGATTCAGATTTGTGTGTGGTCAGACCACTCAATACTCTCCTTACACATGGAGGGATTTGTAGATACACATAGACACAGGACATGGACATATGACCCATCATTCTTAAAAAACCCTAAACACAAAGACAAATATATCAAATTATTATCCGAATACTGGGATTTAAACAAAAAATCTACGATTAACCCTATATCCCCCTGGGCAGCACACAAAATGTACATGAGAGGTTTACTTATCCAGGATAAATCCAAAAGCAACAAAAAACACAAAGCTAAGCTTGAACAACTACATAAAGAAATTGCAGACTTAGAAACACAACACAAAAGAACACAAAACAAGGCAATCCTCTCTACTATCATAACCAAAAGGGAAAATGTGGCTGGTATGCTGAATAACCAATCAATCAGAGCAATTCAGAGACTAAACACACACTATTATATCCATGCAAATAAACCTGACAGATACTTAGCAAACAAACTTAAAGAGAGATGTAAAGCATCTATCATTCCCTCCATTACACTAACAAACGGCACCTCAGTATCCCAGCCACAGCATATAGCGGACACATTTGCAGATTTCTACGGAAATCTATATGATGGTAAAAAAGTATCACACTCAGACTCCTTAAAAAGCCAAACAGAGAAGTTTCTGAAAGAAGCAGACTTATACCTACTCACTAAAGACGACAACAATACATTAAATGCCCCAATCACGAGGGAAGAAGTCGGAAAAGTCATAAAGGAACTCAAAACAGGGAAAGCAGCGGGACCTGATGGGTTTGCAGGGGAATACTATAAAGCTTTCAAAGAAACTCTTATCCCCCACATTACAGACCTTTGTAATTTTATCATGGAGGGGCACACCATCCCAACTGACATGTTACAAGCTAAAATAGTAGTGATTCCTAAACCCGGTAAAAACCATAAATTTTGTGCAAACTTTAGACCAATATCGCTTATCAATCAGGACCTAAAAATACTGACAAAGATTCTGGCCAATAGATTAAAACACATTCTTCCAAAACTGATACATCCAGACCAAGTGGGTTTTGTAAAAGACAGGGAAGCGCCAGACAATGTACGACGATTGCTGAACATTATAGACTACGTAGGTGACGGTCGGGTGCCTTCTCTGCTCCTCTCGCTGGATGCGGAGAAGGCATTCGACAGAATAGACTGGGGATACATGTTTGCAGTGCTACAACAAATGGGATTTGAAGGGACCTTCATTAAAACCTTACATGCAATCTATTCTAATCCCTCAGCCCAGGTATCTATTTCAGGATATAAATCTAAGAGCATTCCCATACTAAATGGCACAAGGCAGGGATGCCCATTGTCACCCCTGCTCTTCGCGATTTGCATAGAACCCCTAGCGGCTAAAATTAGACTGGACCCAGATATCAAAGGGATAAAGATCAAAGACCGGGAATATAAACTGACACTTTTCGCAGATGATATCCTCTTGACACTAACAAAACCCCTCACATCCTTACCCAATTTATACAAATTATTGGACAATTTTTCCCAAATATCAGGGTATAAAATCAATCTAGATAAATGCGAAGCACTACCCCTAGGACTCCCACATCAAACTAAAAAAATCATAGATATTAACTTTGAGATAAGATGGGCCACCCACTCGCTCAAATATTTAGGAGTACACCTCACACCTCAAATTCACCAATTATATAAATACAACTATGAGACTCTATTTAAGGAGATAAAGAAAAACTTGAACAAATGGAAATCACACACCTTATCATGGCTAGGCAGACTAGCTACAGTTAAAATGTCAATTCTTCCCCAGATACTATACTTATTTAGAACTCTACCCTTGAAAGTCCCAATACAGGATTTAGAGAAATTGCAAAGAGACTTAGTAATCTTCATTAGAGGTAATAAAGGAGCCCGTATAGCAACTGCTCTGATAACTAAACATAGAAGCCTAGGTGGAATCGGAGCACCTAACATAGTAGAATACTACAGAGCAGCCAGATTAGCACAAACCACACTATTGGGAAGTAATGTTGAAGGGGTCATTTGGACCAACCTAGAGGCAGAGATCAGAGACACCCCTCATTCGGACGACTTACTCTGGCAAAAACAAACTAGGAGAAGTCTCATAGACAAACCAGGATTGAGAATCACACAACACACTATGGAAACATGGACCTTTTTAACCAATAGACAGAATCTATTACCTAAACAAACATTAGCACACCCAATTAGATATTTACTTACCAAAGAGACACAACATATAGTAGACAAATGGGCCAATAAAGGTCTCTATAGAGTGGCGGATTGGCTAAGTGGAGGTAAACCTAAGACCTTTATCCAGATTCAAACCCAACTAGATCCAATAAAACTACATTGGTTCCAATATCTTCAAGTAAACTCCGCAATCCACAATTATATTAAAGATAGACAAGCCAAAATAACCACACCCCTAGAAAACCTACTTCAATCTACACATAGACAGAAAGGAGCCATCTCTAAGCTCTACCTACAGATACAAGCATCTCACAACTTATCAAAATCTAACTTGATTCTCAACTGGGAAAGAGACTTAGATATCAATGAAGATAAACAATGGTGGGACGATACGTTTAATTCAGCTTGTAAAGGACTTCTAAGTGCTGACCTGAGAGAAAACACTATCAAGACAATGTTTAGGTGGTACCTCACCCCAGTAAAAACAGCTCATATGACACCCAATCATAATAGGTCCTGTTATAGAGGATGCGGGGAGGTAGGCTCATACTACCACATGTGGTGGGAATGTGGGGGGATAAGAGACATTTGGACTAAAACATCCAATCTACTAAGCTCAATTTTAGAGGAGGATATTCAGTTAACCTCATCACAAGCACTCCTACACATTCCTCTCCTCCAGTTTAATAAACAGATAAACACATTTATTAGAATCATTTGTACGGTAACAAGATCTTGTATAGCAAAACACTGGAAGACCTCAGCACCCCCTTGGGATGAGATTCTCAATAAGATCTCTTTAACACATCGAATGTATGAATCCGCCTCACATATATTAGATACACAAACACAATACGAAAAGACCTGGTTTTACTGGACACTGAACAAACATAAAATAAGATAGAACAAGACAGACTTCTCCCACACAGAGGACGGAGGAACAAACAACAAGACCTGGGAGAGAGAGAGTCAATAAGGAGTCACTCGGTAACTTAATTTAATTTTATTTATATTTATTTTTACTTATTATTATTTCTCATTTCTATTTTTAATTTAATGTTTAATTGTGTTACTGTTTTTTCTCTAAGCTGTTATTAAGAAAACTACAGAACCCTCAAAGGACACAGCTTAAGTTCAGTTAAAAGTTGAATTTAATTGTTGAAAAATTATACTGTTAATCTTTACCTGAGATATAAGAATGGGACTACTCACAGGTTAATATATTCCGGAACATTTTCATTAGAAAAGAGGATATAGATAATATTACACCTAAAGAACCTCTAAGAAGCAATAAACAAAGAATCCTTGAGTGAAAATAAGACAAGACATTGGACACTTTTATGAGGAGAACCTAATTTCTAATCTATATACTGTAATACCACAGGTTTACCTCATCTCTTGTTTATGATCAGTTAGTTATAGAGTGAATGTTTCATGATAAGTAATGACCTGTATATGATCTGTGAAATCCTGTGATAATAAAAAAGATTTAAACATAATTACATTGTAGCTATTTTAGGATTAATATTTATTTTACAGGCAACTTGGTAATTATTTTAACCAGGTACAATAGCTATTAAATAGTTAAGAACTATTTAATAGTTACCTAGTTAAAATAATAACAAAATTACCTGTAAAATAAATCCTAACCTAAGTTATAATTAAACCTAACACTACCCTATCAATAAATTAATTAAATAAAATACCTACAATTACCTACAATTAACCTAACACTACACTATCAATAAATAAATTAAATACAATTGCTACAAATAACTACAATTACATAAACTAACTAAAGTACAAAAAATAAAAAAGAACTAAGTTACAAAAAATAAAAAAATATTTACAAACATAAGAAAAATATTACAACAATTTTAAACTAATTACACCTACTCTAAGCCCCCTAATAAAATAACAAAGACCCCCAAAATAAAAAAATGCCCTACCCTATTCTAAATTAATAGAGTTAAAAGCTCTTTTACCTTACCAGCCCTGAACAGGGCCCTTTGCGGGGCATGCCCCAAGAAAATCAGCTCTTTTGCCTGTAAAAAAAAACATACAATACCCCCCCCAACATTACAACCCACCACCCACATACCCCTAATCTAACCCAAACCCCCCTTAAATAAACCTAACACTAAGCCCCTGAAGATCTTCCTACCTTGTCTTCACCATCCAGGTATCACCGATCCGTCCTGGCATCCGGTGCTGAAGAGGTCCAGAAGAGGCTCCAAAGTCTTCCTCCTATCCGGCAAGAAGAGGACATCCGGACCGGCAAACATCTTCTCCAAGCGGCATATTCGATCTTCTTCCATCCGGTGCGGAGCGGGTCCATCTTGAATCAGCCGACGCGGATCCATCCTCTTCTTCCGGCGTCTCCCGACGAATGACGGTTCCTTTAAAGGACGTCATCCAAGATGGCGTCCCTCGAATTCCGATTGGCTGATAGGATTCTATCAGCCAATCGGAATTAAGGTAGGAATATTCTGATTGGCTGATGGAATCAGCCAATCAGAATCAAGTTCAATCCTATTGGCTGATCCAATCAGCCAATCAGATTGAGCTCGCATTCTATTTGCTGTTCCGATCAGCCAATAGAATGCGAGCTCAATCTGATTGGCTGATTGGATCAGCCAATAGGATTGAACTTGATTCTGATTGGCTGATTCCATCAGCCAATCAGAATATTCCTACCTTAATTCCGATTGGCTGATAGAATCCTATTAGCCAATCGGAATTCGAGGGACGCCATCTTGGATGACGTCCCTTAAAGGAACCGTCATTCGTCGGGAGACGCCGGAAGAAGAGGATGGATCCGCGTCGGCTGATTCAAGATGGACCCGCTCCGCACCGGATGGAAGAAGATCGAAGATGCCGCTTGGAGAAGATGTTTGCCGGTCCGGATGTCCTCTTCTTGCCGGATAGGAGGAAGACTTTGGAGCCTCTTCTGGACCTCTTCAGCACCGGATGCCAGGACGGATCGGTGATACCTGGATGGTGAAGACAAGGTAGGAAGATCTTCAGGGGCTTAGTGTTCGGTTTATTTAAGGGGGGTTTGGGTTAGATTAGGGGTATGTGGGTGGTGGGTTGTAATGTTGGGGGGGGTTATTGTATGTTTTTTTTTACAGGCAAAAGAGCTGATTTTCTTGGGGCATGCCCCGCAAAGGGCCCTGTTCAGGGCTGGTAAGGTAAAAGAGCTTTTAACTCTATTAATTTAGAATAGGGTAGGGCATTTTTTTATTTTGGGGGTCTTTGTTATTTTATTAGGGGGCTTAGAGTAGGTGTAATTAGTTTAAAATTGTTGTAATATTTTTCTTATGTTTGTAAATATTTTTTTATTTTTTGTAACTTAGTTCTTTTTTATTTTTTGTACTTTAGTTAGTTTATGTAATTGTAGTTATTTGTAGCAATTGTATTTAATTTATTTATTGATAGTGTAGTGTTAGGTTAATTGTAGGTAATTGTAGGTATTTTATTTAATTAATTTATTGATAGGGTAGTGTTAGGTTTAATTATAACTTAGGTTAGGATTTATTTTACAGGTAATTTTGTTATTATTTTAACTAGGTAACTATTAAATAGTTCTTAACTATTTAATAGCTATTGTACCTGGTTAAAATAATTACAAAGTTGTCTGTAAAATAAATATTAATCCTAAAATAGCTACAATATAATTATAATTTATATTGTAGCTATATTAGGATGTATTTTACAGGTAAGTATTTAGCTTTAAATAGGAATAATTTATTTAATAAGAGTTAATTAATTTCGTTAGATTTAAATTATATTTAAGTTAGGGGGGTGTTAGTGTTAGGGTTAGACTTAGCTTTAGGGGTTAATCCATTTATTATAGTAGCGATGAGCTCCGGTCGTCAGATTAGGGGTTAATAATTGAAGTTAGGTGTCTGCGATGTTAGGGAGGGCAGATTAGGGGTTAATACTATTTATGATAGGGTTAGTGAGGCGGATTAGGGGTTAATAACTTTATTATAGTAGCGCTCAGGTCTGCTCGGCAGATTAGGGGTTAATAAATGTAGGCAGGTGTCGGCGACGTTGAGGGGGGCAGATTAGGGGTTAATAAATATAATATAGGGGTCGGCGGTGTTAGGGGCAGCAGATTAGGGGTACATAAGGATAACGTAGGTGGCGGCGCTTTGCGGTCGGCAGATTAGGGGTTAATTATTGTAGGTAGCTGGCGGCGACGTTGTGGGGGGCAGGTTAGGGGTTAATAAATATAATACAGGGGTCGGCGGGGTTAGGGGCAGCAGATTAGGGGTACATAAGTATAACGTAGGTGGCGGTCGGCAGATTAGGGGTTAAAAAAATTTCTTCGAGTTGCGGCGATGTGGGGGGACCTCAGTTTAGGGGTACATAGGTAGTTTATGGGTGTTAGTGTACTTTAGGGTACAGTAGTTAAGAGCTTTATGAACCGGCGTTAGCCTAGAAAGCTCTTAACTCCTGCTTTTTTCCGGCGGCTGGAGTTTTGTCGTTAGAGCTCTAACGCTCACTTCAGAAACGACTCTAAATACCGGCGTTAGGAAGATCCCATTGAAAAGATAGGATACGCAATTGACGTAAGGGGATCTGCGGTATGGAAAAGTCGCGGCTGAAAAGTTAGCGTTAGACCCTTTTTTGAGTGACTCCAAATACCGGCGGTAGCCTAAAACCAGCGTTAGGAGCCTCTAACGCTGGTTTTCACGGCTACCGCCGAACTCTAAATCTAGGCCTAGGTGTTTTTAATCGTGTATGATTGAATAGTTAAACCAATAAAAATAAAGTATGAATGATTAAAAATCATTCCTGTATTATTCAGTGAGAATTTTCTCTATATAATTGTAAGGGTAAAGCACTCCTTTTTTGTTATAGACTTTGTAACTCATTTTACCATGTTAGTAATGTTTATTTAAGCATAAGTAAGGGCTGAGTGTGAGCTCGAAATGTCGCTTTTATTTGTTGGACCCTGCACTGTTAAAATAAAAGTCTTTTTAAAATACAGCAGCTGGAGGACTTTCTCTTCTTTTGAATACTATGGGCATGGTAAGCTCACTCTGTAGACTGCTCAATTAGGGTGTGCTGTTTCCCTACATTTATATTTGAAGCACAATCAGTGATTGCTGCAACCCATTACAAGTACACCAGGGACAGCAGTCAAACTTTAAAGTTTTTCTTGACTGTGACCTCTAAGGGACTGAGATGCTCTTCTAAAGCCTTTATGTCTGTGCTTTTACCCTACCTTAAACTAACAGTAGTTGAACTGGGTACTCTAGATGCTTCACTGCTGTCCGTATAGGACTCAGACAGACTATCCCATGATAGGCTACCCCATAGAGTTATGTAAGTAGAGAGACAAGAGATTGGTTAACACTTTACATAGTTATGGAGCGTACAGGGAATCATAGCTGCTCTTATATAACTATCTCATTGTTCATAAGGTAACTTCTAATACCAGTCTATTTAGTCCTTCACCTAAATTTACAGTTGATTTTCTATCCTAGTAGACTATCTATCCTGGATACCTGGGAACTTCTTGATGGGATTGTCATATATGCCACCTTTTGCAATCTAATAGTGTAAGACTTTGGTTTGCTTTCATATAACCTTTACATTATTGTTATCTATTCTATATAGGCAGGTATGGTTAAAATGTCTATTCACTGGTCTACTTAATTAGGAGACAAGTTTTTTTGTAAACACACTTAAAGGGATACAAAACCCAATTTTTTTATTTCATTATTCAGATAGAGCATGCAATTTTAAGCAACTTTCTCATTTATTCCTATTATCTATTTTTCTTCGTTCTCTTGCTATCTTTATTTTAAAAAGCAGGAGTGGAATGTTAAGAGCCAGACGATTTTTAGTTCAGAACCTTGGTAGAGCTTGCTGATTGGTTTGTTACATTTAGAAACCAATCAGCAAGCGCTACCCAGGTGCTGAAATAAAAATGGGCCAGCTCTTAAGCTTACATTCCTGCTTCTTCAAATAAAGATAGCATGAAAATTAAGAAAAAATTATAATAGGAGTAAATTAGAAAGTTGCTTAATATTGTGTGCTCTATCTGAATCATGAAAGAAGAAAAAAATTGTGTTAAGTATCCCTTTAAGGTGCTATATAGGACGACTTACTGCAGGGCTAGACATACTGCACTTATGTTTCAATAATATGAGTCTTTCAATAGTTTCTCTTGTCACTTGCTTTTTACATGCTTTGACAACATTTTTGCACTGCACCTCTATTCTATACTAGTTTGCAATCTGACCAAAATGTAAAAATATCTACAACCCAAACTTAGTTTTGACTAGCAAACATTCTTCCTCACCTAGTGCATTGCTTTTATATATCACTCAAAGGTTTAATCTCTTCCCTTAGAGTCCTCCTATTAATTTTATTTGTGTATTTTATAAGCTTCTAGCACATGCAAGGCATGGGTATAGTGACTTTAACTTGGCACTAAATAGATAACACCATATAAATACATCCTGATAGCTGAGTAGGTTATATCTAACTATTTACTTGTGTGTATATATATATTTATATGTTGTCATAATGATACTAAATCCTACCCCTCTTTACAAAGTAAAGCACAAGTTAGATAGCTGCAACTATGTGTGATTATATTTGCTTATACATTTGTTCGTAGTCTGCCTTAGGAGATTTATCATGGAGAAGTGCTATTTCAATATTTATAGTTATGCAGTTGAAATTGCTCCCATACCCTAGGCTTAGAACTCAAACTATACTAGGTATCATATATCATTCCATTCTACTTTGGGGGTCGAAAAGTGGCCCTTTTTGTTGTTTCCCTATTATTCCCCTTTATAATTTGCATGCATATAAAGTCATCCTAGAGCTGCCTTTATTTGTAATTAGAGGGAATTCTTTATCTTATAAGTATCAATCTTTTTAGGGGTTAATTATATTAAAGCTTTTAAATATAAGTAACCTCCTGAAAAGGTCCAAGAGTGGACTCAATTGCAATCAGGAGGATGAAAAAAATCAAGGTTTGATAGCTTTTCTTTAGCTCCGTTACTGACTGTTGTTATATATGAAGAAATTAAATTTCGTAAGCTGTTTGCATTGCCATTATTTCCTTGCTTATTACTGTATGTTTATATGTCTGTACAATTTAATTACAACTGATAGAATCCTACATGTAATGCCATATTTAAAGGAGTTACCAAACAAGTAAGGGCGCTTGAAAAAATCAAGCAATATATAATAATTATTAAAAAAAGCTCAACAACTTTACACTCTAAAAACAGAACACTTGCAAAATCAGCAGTATCTAGTAATATTTATTAAAACCACTCAAAGATAATAAAAGATCATACAATTCAGACACACTATAAGTTTAAAGTGCACTTCACTCAGTGGGACGTCTCCAAAACAAGTAAAGTTAGTAACGGTAATACCACCATAAATTGCACAAATAGTCACTTTGACTGTTAAAAATGTAATAGTATGGTATCCTGGAAGTTCCAAAAAAGTAATCCTAGAGAACTGACCCAGTGGGAAAAGAGGTGGCTCACGGGCAGACCTCTCTGAAAGGCCATGACAATTCATTACCAACTTCTATTAGACTCAGATGGATTCGTGAAGACGTTCCGTGTGCTGGAGTGGGAAAGAGATATGAGGCGGGAGCATACAGAATTAGAATGGCAACAAGCCGTACAGTATACCAGAGCGGCAATACACTGTGTTACATTGTACAAGTTATTTATAAAATTAGTCTTGCGTTGGCTCAGAGTACCAGAGCACTTACATAAAATGTTCCCACAGATATCAGATAGATGCTGGAGGGGATGTGGCCACAGGGGTTCTCATTTCCATATTCGGTGGAGTTGCAATAGAATACAGGGGATATGGGAACAAGTGGCGACAATGCTGGACCAACTGGGCTTACTGCATAGATTAACATCAGACACTGCCCTATTTCACTTAGGACTGGGGAAATTGTGTGTTGTCATACTCCTTGCCACGAAACTAGCAATAGCAAGGTGTTGGTTGGGAAACTCACAGGTCTCACTTAATATGGTCAGAGATATCATTGAGTATATTTGCTCAATGGAAGAATTCTCCTTGAGATGCATGGGTAAACTAGGTTTACACGGACAAGTCTGGGTACTCTGGGAAAATTGGGGGAACCGGGCAGCTACTTAAGGTGTAACGATAATTATGAATGGATGTTGATAACAGCACTGGACGTGCTCTCTGCCCCTGTAGGAGAATATTTTTGGCCTCTAGTTTCCCCCCTCCCCAGCTCCCTCACCCCCCCCTTTTTTTTTCTTCCCTCCCTTCTTCTCTCTCTTCATTTTTTTTTTTTGCGTAGCCCTGCCGCTCCGGGGCTTACAATTCCCTTCAACATTCAGAATTACCATTTACCCACCTGGATACGTCTGCAGTGTAACTGAAACACAACCCCTCAGACTTGTTCAAGTCTGGGGAGGAGGCTTACTTCAGGTGACAACAATATATGTGAACTTAATTCCTGTGCTATACTGTTTAGTTATATGTTCTGTTTTAGATAATATGGACAATTACAGACCTACTCACCCTTATTTAGATATTTTTTTACTGATACCAGGCCTAAAGACTGCCGCATGTTAATTTGTATGTCAATGTCCATTTGAGAATGCATGTATGTAAAATGATGTATTACCCATGGCTTGACAGTTCCCCTTCTGGGATCTGACCTAAGATTGGCGGTGATGTATAAGAAATCCCTCTGGACAATTAGAGAGCGTGACTAGAAGATACAGGGATGGAGGGTGTGTGTCCAAGTGGGAGGAGCTGTTCAGTGCAGAACACACGCTGAGGCCGGCTGCAGCGTGTAGTGTGGAGCACAGACAGCCGTTTCAGCGATTCCCACCTGCAGTGTTCTCTCGCTGTTGGTGAGGTCTTCACCCTAGAGAGAGGGACCGTGTCATCTGGGCCCCTATTGCAGATTTTCCCTCCAGTGTCTCAATACTGGCTCTTAGGACAGAGCCACTTTTTCGCCGTACTCAATGGTAATGCTGCAAGTGACTTATCTCAGCAAGGGTAGCCGCCTCAAAACTCATGGGATGACTCTCCTCCCTGCCTGGCAATAGCGAGCTCGGACTCGCGCTGCAAAGGAAGAACGGCCGTGGACGGATAATACAGTGCGCTACTCGATAAGCCGACGGGCTGGAAGTAAAGGGACAGAACCGTCTCTTAGCATCGCAGTAACTTTAAAGTATCCCGGGTCCGTTGTGGGATTGTTATATCCCCTAGGGCCTGGCTGCCTGTGTGTTTCTATTTCAGCGACCTGATTGGGGTAGCTACCCAGACGCTTGGAGGTGTCTGTGATTGACGGATCCTGCTTCAAATCATAACCCAATCGGGGAGCCTCGTTAAGCCAAGCCTCTGGATCTTGCCAATGGAAAGTGGAGGTGTGTCGAAAAGCGTTATACTTGCATCAGAAGCAACCCCGCAGTGACTGCAGACACATAAGACCTTATACTTTGTGCAAGTTGCTGAATAGAGCAAGTGGCTCTATTAACACCCAGTAGGAAGCGGCATTTAAGCGTCAGAGTTTGACTTGGAACTTGACAAATCTAACATATCCTGAGGGGAGCCACCTCATTCTTATTGCATATTGGAACCTCTGAAAAACAGGGTGGCATTCAAGTGCAGTACTGTAAAGCAGCTCATTGTATGAGACCTTTTTTTTCCCTGCCTGGAAATATTACGTAAAGGAGCTTGTAAAAACTGTACACCCGCATTGCAAAGGACATAACCTGAGTCTGTTTCCTCCATAGGATTAAATCTTTGCTGATAAAGCTGGGTGCAGGAACTCCTATGTTTACTATAAGACTCTCTGCTCATTTTGTCTTTTCATATATATAGAGTGGCTTACTAAGAGGGTAAAGAGAAATGAAAATAGCTTTTGTTTTTTTTAATGTTTACTTTCCCGTGTAATCCTGCCCTTAGTATCCAAGGCTAAGCAATCTCATGTTAGGTTGCGGTGTATACAGAGGAAGGCATCTATAACTGCATTTAAATGTAATTAGAAATCTGCTAAGATTCTCTTGATTTATACAATCTGAAAAAAAAATTAGGTGTGTGGGAATGTTTAGTTAAAGATCTGCTAACTATCTGTGGCATAGGGTTGGAGGAGGAGAGGAAGGGGAAAGGTGATTGAATTGCTTTCTAACTGGTTAAGTGTGTGAAGTCTTTGCAGGCTCTTTGTTTTTCACGGTCCTCTGTATTCACGTTGTGTTTTTTTTTTTTTCCCCCCACACATTTGTAGGTTGAAATTGCCCCGACAGTAAGGGGGGAAAAGATAAGAAAAGGGAGTAAGGGGAAGGGATAAAGGGTAATAGGGAAAAGGGAAGGGTCAAGGTGTTTTATACTGATATACTCAGTCACACACAGTTTGTTTACATTTTCACGTTGTAAGCTGGGATTGTATTGTCCAGCCAGTTTTGCTGAATCTTTTATTTCACTATATGGAAAAATATATCACACAGGTGAAATCTAATTCACCCATAATGCCTGCAAAAGCGAAAGATAAAAAAAAAGTAAATGATACCAGTCTCGATAGCTCAATGGAGCCTAGTAAAAGTTCTCTTGATCTGCAAGATCTTATAGCCAAAATCTCAGATATGTTTTCCCCTCAATTTGAAGCCATTAAAAAAGAACTAGGGTCTATCTCCTCTGAGACAGGTTCACTGTCTGCTGATGTGAGACAATTCTCAGCGAGATTAACAGAAGCAGAGACAAGAATCTCGGATGTAGAAGACCAGACCCACACATTGGCTGAGATTACACAAAAAAATGAATCTAAAATTAAAAATATGCAGTTATGGCTGGAGGATCTTGAAGAACGCTCCAGGCGTAACAATATTAGATTAGTTGGCCTCCCAGAACTATCAGAGTATGAAGATTTACTAAAATTTACCTCTACCACATCGCCCCTAGCACTAGGGATGCCTTCTAATTTACTACCACTTATGGTTGAACGGGCACATAGATTAAGTCCAAGAAAGGCCACTCCGGATGGCGTGTCCAAGAATAGAGTTTGCCTGTTTAAACTTTTAAATTACCAAGATAAGGTGGAACTTTTAAGGCTATTTAAAACTTCTGAGCCCCCACTATTTGCAAACAGCAGGGTGTTATTATTTCAGGATTTTTCCTCTGAGACCTCTGCCAGGAGAAGAGTAATGGCCCCTTACTGTTCGCAATTAATAAATATGGGTTTAAAGGCACGTATGGTTTACCCAGCACAAATTATACTAGATGTTCAAGATGCAAGACTTTCTTTTGGAGATGTCTCAGAGGTAAAAAAATACATAGAGACTATTGAGAAGTGACGTTAGTACATCCCTGTGGTTAAGATAAGAAAGAGGCTGAACCCTTGCTGAGTTTTTTTGCATCAGGACAATATGATGTCCTTGGTAGATGGTACAGTGAAATTGTTTAATGTATATAGTGTGTTTGTCGTTTGTTTGTTTTATGGGTTTTTTTTTTTTGGGGGGGTTTTTTCCCCTCCTCCCACCCCGATAGATCGTTTCATATGCAGATTTCTCTCTCCTATATATATATACTATATATTTCCCCAGGTTGTGGTTATGTGATCTGTTTTCTTCCCTGACGCTGGATGGGTGAGGGAATAAAAGTGGTATCATGGAATGTGGGGGGGATAACCTCCCCCATCAAACGTAAACTTATTATTAAAACTTTAGCGTTACACAAACCAGATATAGCCCTCCTGCAGGAGACCCATCTCAATGAGCAGGAAGCAGCAAAATTGAGGATTAAATGGGTAGGGAAAGTAATCTCTACCTCAGGGCGTGGCAGAAAATGTGGGGTAGCGATTTTGCTTCATAAAGATTTAGACTATAAGATAGTGGATATAGAATTAGATCTAGATGCCAGATTCATTCTGTTACAAATCCAATTAAAAAATATAAAACTAGTGATATGTAACATCTACGCCCTGAATAAATTCTCCAGGGAGTTCTGGGAAAAAATGAAAATGAAATTATTTCCTTTTATTTCTGAGAACCTAATATTAGGAGGTGACTTCAACGCAACTCTCTGCCCTGTACTGGACAGATTCTCTGATAAGAATAGATCGGCTCAAGAGAGAAATGCTAAATTTTTAAAACAATTTTGTACCCAGCTAAAATTAATTGATATCTGGCGACTAAAAAATCCGGACAAATTATTATTTTCATGTGAGTCTATGGCTCACGGAACCTTTTCCAGAATAGATTTTTTTTTAATTATTGAAGCATTATCCACACGCGAAGTAGAGGTAGAGGTGGGAGATATTATAATCTCGGATCACGCGATCATTTCATTATGTTTTCCCACAGGTAACAAGGAAAGGATGAAAATACCAGGATTTGTTTTTCCTTGCTACCTACATACTAATCTTAAATTTATTAGTTATTTGAAAGAATCCTGGCGCCATTTTTATACGGATAATATAAATTATCTTCATAAACCGGAAATCTTTTGGGAAGCCTATAAAGCAGTATTACGGGGTGAGATCCAATCCTATGTGAGCATAGTGGGGAAGAAGAAGAAAGCTCGAGAAATTCAAATCACAAATCAAGTTAGAAACTCTTATAGGAAATTTTGTTTAAATCGTACAGAAGGGAATTGGGGAACCTATAAAGCAAATAGAAAAGTAAGAGATCTTTTTCTTAAACAAAAATCCATAGAAGAAGAAGCAAAATTAAATCTTCACTTTAGAGGTATACACGGCTACTCGGCTAAATATCTGGCTCGGCTTACTAAAGCTAGAAAAAAGAAAAATCTTATTCTTGCCATTCAAACAGCTAAAGGCAGATCGACAGAAACTAAAGAAATTGTAGAAACCTTTTCAAACTATTACCAACAGCTTTATTCAGCGATAGATACTAATAAGGAAAACCAAGATATTTTTTGGAATTCGGTAACAGTACCCAAACTAGCTTCTGAGGACTTATCTGCAATTAATGTACCGATTACAATAGAAGAAATAAGAAAAGCTATAGATAATTTAAAGTTAAACAAAGCCGCAGGTCCAGATGGTTTCCCTGCGGAATATTATAGGTGTATTGGCGATGAGGTACTTCCAGTACTAGAAAAATTATTAAATTTTTACTATGGTACAAAGAATCCTATTTCAAGGTATTTTGCGGCTGCAAACATCTCGCTTATTTTAAAGAAAGGTAAAAACCCTGAAGACCCGGCCTCCTATAGACCAATTTCAGTCTAAATATAGACTATAAGATACTTATGACGATTATAGCATCGAGACTGTCTTGCTGTCTACATAAAATTATACATCCAGACCAAACGGGATTCATGATGGCAAGAAATCCTACAAAAAATATCCGCAAGTTAATCAATTTTTTAGATTACGCTTGGAATGTTGATAAGGGTAAGAGGGAGCCTTTATGGCAAGATGTAGCTATTCTCTCCCTGGATGCCGTTAAAGCGTTTGATTCTATTGTTTGGGAATATCTGTTTAAGGCGTTAGAGCAGTTTGGATTTATGGGTGAATTTGTACAGTTTATCCACAGATTATATTATAATCCAATCTCTTACATATTTATTAATGGCTCGGTTTCTTCTAAAATTGTATTACAACGAGGTACCAGACAAGGATGTCCATTGTCCCCCGTACTCTTTAATATTGCCTTAGAACCCCTCGCAATAAGATTCAGAGAAGTTTTATTAGGAGTCCCTTTTGGTACGCAGTACCTTAAAACTCTACTTTATGCCGATGACGTGTTACTATTCTTGGTTAATACGCATCAAGCCATACCGGCTGTCTTGCAAATCTTGACAATGTTCAGTTTTTTCTCCGGGTATAAGATAAACCTGGAAAAAAGTGAACTTATGTGTTTTAATAATTCAAAAGTAATATCTGGTGAGGATCCATTTAAACGAGTTGAGGCCATTAAATATCTTGGTTTGGTCCTGCACAAAAATCCATCCTTCTGGTATAAAGATAATTTTGAGCCGTTATTTGATAAGATTGCCACAGATCTACGTCTATGGATGGCTTTTCCTTTATCTTTGACAGCAAGAGTTAATCTTATTAAGTCTATTATTTTCCCGCGGTTGTTATACCCACTGCAGAATCTCCCACTATTTATACCATATAAGGGTCTGAAATCAATAAATGCCATTTTTTCCAAATTTATATGGAATAATAAAAGCCCACGAATAGCACTTAAGAGGTTAATGCAAAATACGGGGGTAGCGGGTTTAGCCCTTCCTAACCTTAAATTGTACAATCTGGCCGCCATGGCTAAAATAGCGATAGATTGGCTCGCGGGATCTAGCTTAGTATCATCCGTAGAACTAGAACCTTTTCTAATTGCTCCGTTCTCTTTAAAAGCCCTTTTACATTTAAAAGTGCAGAAATTACCGCAAAATGTGAGTTGCCTCATCTCTTTTAAGAATATAATACTGGCCTGGCAGAAATTCTGCAGAATTTTAGATATAGATTACTCTGTATCAGAATGCTTACCTATTTTAAGTAATCCTAGTTTTCTTCCCGGGTCTGTATCAAAAAGTATTTAAGGTTTGGGCAGATAAAGGGCTTTGCTATGTTAAACAACTACTTGATGATATTTATCAAATATTAAGCGCAGAGGAGGTGTTTGACAATTTTGGACTACCCAGAACAAATCTATTTGCCTACTTCCAGATCCGTCATTTTATCTTAGAGCAGAGGTGGCATCCCCCATCTTTGGTGGCTTGGGCAGATATTAAGCTATGCATACAAAAGTTCACTACAGGTGACTCTTTGATTTATTTGATGTATGATATCATGCTGAATAAACAGAGCCTGGTAGTGAAGGATAATATTTGTAAATCCTGGGAACCTGTAGTGCCTTCTGTAAATTATGATTCAATTAAGCATAGCTTTGAATTAATTTGTAAATGTAAAGTGCCAGTGGCCTGGAATGAATCGCATATGAAATTGATTAATAAGTTTTATATCTCTCCATGGAAACTAACAAAGATCTATCCAGCATCGGTCAGTACATGTCCGCGCTGTGCATATTTTAGAGCAGATATATTTCATATGTTCTGGCTATGCCCTAAAGTTAGACAACTGTGGCTGAAAATCATCTTCTGGTTCAACAAATTATACAAAGTCACAATTGCTCTTTCTGCTGAGGATATTATCTTTTTATTCCAGTTAAAAGATGTCTATAATAGTAATACTATAAATAGTCTTAATACAATTATTCTTGCAGTAAGATTTTGTATACTTAAAAACTGGAAAGCCAGACATGTCCCCGGACTCTCTATGGTTTTTAAAATTCTCCAAAATCAAATTCTTTTTGAGTCACATCATCTGTATGATGCTTCAGAGAATAGAATTAAGAAGTTTCTTTGGAAATGGTCCCCGGTCATCTTGTCCTACCCGGCTGTGCTCCAGAGGGTAATTCTCTCACCGTTCTTAGCTTCAGTGAGTTTTGCGGAATTGACCCTATTAAATGTCTTTCCGCATACCTGGATTGAGCGGCCTGGAGGAGAGTCGGAGGCAGAGGTGGAGGGGTAGGGAGGAGGGCGGGGTTTCACCTTTTTTTTTTTTTATGTTGTTTTTTGTGGTGTGTTTTGTGTGCTGTGTCGTGTTTGGTTTGGTGTGTGGTGTTGTGTTGTTTCGTTTTGATTTGTTCTGCTTGGTTTTGTCTCGTCATGTCCGATTTTGGTTTGTCTCGTCTTACCTAGTCTGAGGCTGTTGTAGTATCCTTAGTATACTAGATGCGCCATAATATTTTGGTGCCTTTATTTTTTATTTTTTTCGCTTAGGTCCAGATATTGTCATTAGTAATGTTTTGCTCAAGAATCTAGGAGTGTATTTTTATTAGACTGTCTAAGTTAAGTATCACCTTGCCATTTCTTGGTAAGGTTCAGGTGTTACATGATGTTTATGTTATTATTGTTTTTTTTTTTGGTTTTTTTTCTTCTCTTTTTTTTTTTTCTGGACTGTATAACTAAGCATTACTTTGTCAATTGTCATTGTGTTTCAAGTTTTCTGTAAAAAAACAATAAATATATTAAAAAAAAAAAAAAAAAAGAAATGCCTCTTGTATTGGGGATGTAAAGATTATCGTATGTCAAATAGGCGTGTTGCCATGCTGCTTGCCATTGTAAGTTGTTTATGCATTATTACCTCAATAAAAATTACTTTTAAAAAAATAAAAAATGTAATAGTATTTCTTGGGGCAGCTCAAAACGTATCCCCCTCTGCATTGATGAAAGGTTAGGACTTTATGTTCCTTTGTGCAAGTGGATGATATGTATCTCATTCAGTGGAAGTCATAACAGTTTCTTATTCCCCAGGGCAAATATTTATGGATTGACACTTAACAGGGCTCTATAGCAACTCACGGTTACAGTTCCCTCTGCAGAACCTGCTGTAGGAATATTACCAGTATTCACCCAGAGTGGTAGATAACGAGTGGCCATATATCTATATCCTTTGCGCAGCCTTTATTGCTTGTGAGTACCCCATATTTAAAGGGGGACAAGTCAGCTAATTTAGGATTAAAATGCATCTCTCTTCTGCTAAATAGTAATTGGCGGTACTAAGTTTTTTTTTAATCCATTCACAAACAACAAATGGACCTATAGGTGGACTAGAAGCAATTGTTTCTACAAGTTCAAAAAATCTTTTTAAAAATGTATTCATCCTTTTTAGATTTAAATCAGGGGTTTTAACCAAATTCATGATCTTGGGATGGACAAGGGCATTTCAGGTAGTAAACATATTCAGCAGCAGGCTTACTAGGGATTAATTCAGAAGATCTAGGATGATGGGTATCATCCAGGATCAAATAGGGCTTTTCCACCAAATCTTTAAATAGTAAATTATTAGAATGTTTTGTATTTAGAAAGTATTTTATGTTTTTCGATTCAATTTTATGATCATATTTTGCAAAATAATATGAGAAATTTATGATGTATTAGAATATTAGTCTGTCTACCAATAAATCTTCAATATTTAGCTTTTTTGAAAGCCTTTCAGGTTCTTGTCAAAGTAGGAATAAGGGTATCAGAATGTGAATGATGTATAAAGCTATTATCATTAAAACAGTATTTAAAAATATGTTAGAAGGAAGTAATAAAAGCCTTTTGCAAATGTTTTTTTTTGTGCAGCTGTACTTTAGAAAACTTAGAAGCCACAGACATAAATTAATTCTATTTATTGTCTAAATGAGATAAAATTGTAGAGTTGTCTATCATACTCAGTACCACCTGCTCAGAATTTGTATTTGTTTCTTGTTGAAACATAATATTAAAAATAAATTAAAGTAACCAAGAATAAAGTCAACTGACAGAAGAGGACACATTAAATTCAACTCACTGTCCTTTAAATCTGACAAATCAAAGACTTTGTGGTGTTAAGTATAGAGCAGTTTTGTTCATCCAGTGGAGACACATGGGTCAGAACTTCCTCACAAAGGAAAAAAATGATAAAAGTTGATGACAATAGATTCCAGATAAGTGGGAAAATATAGGTAACATTTATTGATAACCCCATTATACTCTTGTGGGTCTCTAGCCTACTTGTATTGTAGAGGCAACTTGAGCGCAGACTTAAGTAGTTTGGCCTTCATAATATCACAGCGGAGAAGCTTTGTTTATCTTTATAGCATGGATCAGCTTGGTGAATGAATTGATTTTCTGGGTAAGATCACACAAGCTATTAGCTTGTGTTGCTATGTTTTGTTTCCCCAGATCTTGAAGTTCTACTTTTGCTGAATCCATAGTATGTCCTTTGCAATCTCTGAGGCCTAGTTTACTTGTGCTTGCAGATAATAGAGTTAAATAGTTCATGGAACCTTAATGAATAGGAAGATAGAGTACATATGGTTAGGATTATGCTGATCACAATCGGTTTGAAGACTGCACTTCTGTTTAAGAGAAATTCAATTCAAATCCTAGAAAATACAAATAGATATCAGTACCAAGCCATACAGGGAGCCACGTTCCTAAACCTCACATGCCAGCCTGATTACAGCAATATAATAGCAGTGGGTTTACAGAAATGTGATATCTGAGAAATGTGTGACTGCATTTCTATAGTTCAAAGGAGAAAGCAACACGTCACCTTTAGAAGCATGAAGCGCAAAGCAGGGAAAGCACAAGCACATACACCAGACCCCATCAATTGAAGCATTGGAATACAAGACCCTCCTGAAGATTATTGGCATCATAGCCCTTCCTTGTTTCATCTCACTTATGGATGGCAGAGTTTTGTCAAATATGGGTCCATAACCCAGATTCTGAATAGGGGACTGTATAGAATACAATGTATATGCCAGTGTACAGTGTAACAAAATGTGGCATGTTGGGTGCTACAATCAAATAAGTTTCCACTGCAAAAAAGAAGCTAAGAGCCACAAAATAAATAGTTTGGAGCTGGAACAGTGATAAAATCTAGGCATAGGTAGAAACCACACACTAAGATATCAGCTTCTGGGAGAAGTATGTAGCAAACATCTGACTCCCCTATATACCTTCCCTATGCCAGTTCGCCAGATAAACTTCCAAAAGCAACATGAAAGGCCACTAAATGTTTGTACTACTCGCTGTGGAACTCTGTGTTTTTAACCCTTGCAAAGGAAGAACCTTGGTACTGTAAGTAGTAACTGGGGTATACTTGCTATATTTGTAGGACAATCATATCGGCTATAGTAATTAGCAAAATTAGTTATGTAAAATTATACTGGCGTTAAAGGGACATGAAACACAATTTTTATTTCATGATTCAGATAGAGCATGCAGTTTTATACAACCTTTTAATTTACTTCTATTGTCTAATTTGTTTCAATCTCTTGCATTGGTGAAATGCATACCTAGGTAGGCTTATGAGCAGCAATGCACTACTGGGAGCTAGCTGCTGATTGGTAGCTGCACATATATGACTCTTATTATTGGCTCATCCAATGTGGTCCCTGTAGAGCATTGCTGCTCCTTCAACAAAGGATATCAAGAGAATTAATCAAATAAGCTAATATAAGTAAAATAGATTATATAAAAGCAGTGTAGTGCATTGTTACAACACAAGAACAATGGCACCACTGGGGCTATTTCCCTATTATAATCGGTCAAGAGAATAATACTTTATAACTTATCACAAGTATGATTCAAAGGGAATGGTGCTAATGCATACAATATAATATATAATATATAATAATGCATATGTTCTCAATGTAGTGCATTGTGTTGTGTGTGCATATAAAGGGGCATATTTATTAAAGGACTGTCCGACATGATCCAATCAGCGGATCATGTCCGACAGACCTCGCTGAATGCGTAGAGCAATATGCTCTCCGTATTCAGCATTGCACCAGCAGAGTGCAACGCCGCCCCCTGCAGATTCGCGGCAGCAGGGGGTTGTCAATCAACCCGATCGTACTCGATCGGGTTGATTTGTGGCAATGTTTGTCCGCCACCTCAGAGCAGGCAGACAGGTTATGGAGCAGCTGCTCCATAACTTGTGTTTCTAGCGAGTCTGAAGGCTCGCCAGAAACACGGGGCTTCAAGCTCCATACGGAGCTTGATAGATATACCCCAAAATATAAATAAAATATGTGACCCATCAGTTGTGCACTTTCTGTTTGTTTCAGAGTCTAAATAAAAAGCTTTAACAATCTTTTTTCTAAAAAATAAACAAACAAAACAAACCTGTTGTAATGTAAAAATAGTGCTATTTCATATACGTTACAGAATTGTGTTCATCTTAAAGGGATTTTATACACTAGATTTTTCTTTGCATAAATGTTTTGTAGATGATCCATTTATATAGCCTATACAGCTTTTTTTTTTTTTTGAAGATATATAGTTTTGCTTATTTTTAAATAATATTGATTTGATTTTCAGACTCCTAACCAAGCCCTAAAGTTTTAGGAGAATACTGCTGTATACCTACTCCAGCTTGCTCCTGTTTGTGTAAAGAGTCTTTTCATATGCAGAGGAAGGGGGAAGGGGGAAGTGTCTGCTTTTTTTGCTATACAATCACTTGCAGTGGGTGTTCCAGGTAACATTTTCAACAGAGTTAAACTGGGAGCTTCTAAGTAAGTTCTTATACTGGATTTGTAGATCAGTATCTGAGCATATTATTCTTTATAGTAGTGTCTATTACATGCAGTTATATGAAAATTGGTGTATACTGTCCCTTTAATGTTTTATTTTAATTTATTTATTAGGCCTATAATTTACTCATTATGTCTTTGGATGACTCAGGCTGCCTCCCTGATGGTAAGTTTCAAAACATTTTATGTTAAAGTGACATTGTTATCAATGAGTATGTGCAACATCTTTTCTGGGGAATGAGGGCAGGGGCTAATATTCCCAAGCTGTAGACAGTAATAGCTAAGGATTTTAAGAATGGTTTATAACTAAAGCAAACTTAGTAAAGCCTATTTATAAAGATAATGGTAAACGATATTGTGCCTTATATAGAAAGTACAGAATGTTCATTTTCTTTGTTTAGTATATTTCTATATAGGAGGAAATGAGAGTGAGGATGAAGATGAAGGCTTTGAAAATGAAAAGTAAGTGATGCTACTGTAGCAATGAAAACATACAATCTTGTGTCAGGTTATTGCTTATTTAAAAGGACATTCTAATGCTGATTTTTTATTTAAATGCCCACAATGTCAATTTGGGAGCTACAACGTATGGCAGCTCCAGAGCAGGATGCTGCTTTGTGATTGGTGGCTGCTTATATACAGAGCATCGAACTGGATCACTAGCTGTGAGATTAAAACATAGTTAAATAAGGTACATTAGTACAAACACTTTTGCTCTAATGAATGTATTTTGTATTACTATGTTTCTTTAAAGGGACAGTTTACAATATAATTATTATGGTTTTAATATATAGATAATCCCTATATTACCCATTCCCCAGTTTTGCACAGCCAGCATGGTTATAGTAATACACTGTTTACCTCTGTGACTACCTTGTATCTAAGCATCTTCTGACAGCCCCCTGATCACATGACTTTGTATTTATTATCTATTGACTTGCATTTAGTACTGTGTTGTGCTGACTCAAATAACTCCTCAGGCATGAACACAATGTTATCTTTATGGCCCACTAGCGGTCTCTTGTTGTGAAAAGCTAATAAAAAAAGCATGTGATTAAGAGGCTGTCTGTCTATAGTGGCTTAGAAACAGGCAGACATTTAGAGGTTTCAATGTTATAAAGTATATTTAATATAACAATGTTGGTTGTGCAAAGCTGGATAATGTGTAGTAAAGGCGTTATCTATCTTTTTAAACAATAACAATTTTAGTGTAGACTGTCCCTTTAAGTTAAATATAAGTTATGTATTAGATTCAGGTTACATTAAACACAGGCAATCAATTCAGCAACAGAAAAATGCAAGGGAAATTGGCTAATTTTGCCGTACTTATGTAGATATTTTACATCTGAATGCACCATCACTTTTGTCCCAACAATCATGTTTATTAAACAATGCTTCTAGTGATACAGCACTAGCTTATTTTGCAGACAGAGAGTTTTTTGCAATCTGCCCTGTCTGAGAGAACTTTGTAAATGCTCCTTCTGTCCCTTTAAGTGATTTCTGACGTCACCCTATCTGGTAACATAGGGGACGTCTAGGCTCTGATGGTCTTCTTGCCTACCATTGAAGGCAACACCAGTGTGGTTCCTACCTCCTTTGTGAAAAAAATCAGTCACTTCTGAAGGGTAAGGTCAATTCCTTTCACCTTTTTAAGGACCAGAGAACTAAATTTGTTCCTAAAACTAAGTAGCTAGGTATTATTACCTCAGGTATTTTCCATTTCCGATACGAGTACAGAAACATGAGCAGGCCTTTTTCTTACTGTTAATTTTATTCATTTGGGACCATGTAATCAGGCTTCTCATTTCTGTGGCTTTTAAAATGTCACAAAGACAAAGTGCCACCATGTATAATAAGATTCATGGACCGCCACAAACATGCAAAATACCAATTCCTTTCTGTGCACAAGGCAATCTCTTTGTGGTATAAAGTTAGATGTCATGTGAGGCTCACTCTAATACCAATCAGTGGTCTCTCATAAAAAAATAATGTACTGTGGAAATGCATGTAAGCAGCTGTTGTGGTGCCTCATTCGCAAAATTCAGGTTTTAAATGTAACTGTTCTTTATGAGACATTTATTTATACAGCTTTGCTGAAAAACACATTTAAATCTAATTTTGGAACCTTTCCGGAAAAGTGATTTTAGCTTTAATTAAAATGTGAATTCTAATGCATTATGTTAAAGGGACAGTCAACACCAGAATTTTTGTTGTTTAAAAAGAAAGATAATCCCTTTATTACCCATTCCCCAGATTTGCATATCCAACACAGTTATAATAATACATGTTTTACCTCTGTAATTATCTTGTATCTGAGCCTCTGCTGACTGCCCCCTTATTTCAGTTCTTTTGACAGACATGCAGTTTAGGCAATCAGTGCTCACTCCTCGGTCACTTTACGTGCATGAGCTCAATGTTATCTATATGAAACATGTGAACTAATGCCCTCTAGTGGTCAAAATGTATTCAGATTAGAGGCAGTCTTCAAGGTCTAAGAAATTAGCATATGAACCTCCTAAATTTAGCTTTTAACTAAGAATACCAAGAGAACAAAGCAAAATTGGTGATAAAAGTAAATTGCTAAGTTGTTTAAAATTGCATGCCCTATTTAAATCATGAAAGTTTTTTTTGGACTTGAATGTCCCTTTAAGGATTTAAAAGGGTATGAAACCCAAAAAATGACTTTCATGATTCAGATAGAACATACAGTTTTAAGCATAACATTTGCTTCATTCTCTTGGTATCCTTTTTTGAAGGAGCAGCAATGCACTACAGGGATATAGCTGAACACATCTAGTAAGCCAATGACAAAAAGCAAATATGTATAGCTGCTTATCAGAAGCTAGCTCCCAGTAGTGCATTGCTACCTACCTAGGTATGATTTTAAACAAAGGATACCAAGAGAACAAAGCAAATTAGATAATAGAAGTAAATTTTAACGTTATTTAAAATTGCATACTCTATCTGATCTGTAAAAGCTTAATTTGACTTATATTGTCCCTTTAACATATATATTTATATTTTGTTATGTCACCGTTCATGTTTTAACCCACTGCACCTTGCAAACATATATATATATATATATATATATATATATATATATATATATATATATATATATATATATATATATATATATACATACTGTATATATAAAATCGTGTGTACCTTTTTTTAAAAAAACAAACAAAAAGCATGACTAGAGTACAATGGTTTAAATGCGCAGACCCATCTGACTGATGGGCTTTAATAAAGGGGTGTGGTCTAGTGCCCCACCATCTTTAAAATTCACCACCACTACCACCACTGCCTCTTACTTGTATAGCATTGTTATACATGTGTATGTATATTATTTCATGTAAGTGGCAAGAGTCCATGAGCTAGTGACGTATCGGATATACCTTCCTATCAGGAGGGGGCAAAGTCTCCCAAACCTCAAAATGCCTATAAATACACCTCCCACCTCACTCATACCTTAGTTTGAACAAACTTTGCCTTCATTGGAGGATGGTGAAGCAAGTCGTGCTTGATTTCTTCTGTGAAAGGCGCTTCTAAGCATTTTGAAGCCCAATTTCTCTCAAAGTACAGTGTTTGTCTGAGGGATGTGAAGGGAGTATTGCCTGATGATACCACGTTTTCACCTATGGGGAATCTATTCTAAGGCTCTCTGTAAATTCGGTCATGGGGATTCATCTGCCACCTCCCTTTACAGATCGACATTATACTCCTCTACCATTACCACTGCTGATATGTCTCAGTACTGGTTTGGCTGTCTGCTATATGTGGATGGGTGTCTTCAGGTAAGTATATATCTTTTTTAAGACACTCTCAGCTATGTTTGGCACTTTATATTTTAAAGTTGTAATATATATTGCATATATTTGCCATGAGTCAGGTCTATGTTTATTTCCCTTTGCAGACTAACAGTTTCAGCACGGAAATTATATTTTTGGTAGAAATGTAGTAATTTGTTCTTTCCTGGGGTTCCAGCTAGTTGTAACTTCAGATTTGTTTTTTTCAAATTTGGCTCCCGATTACGCAAAATGCTTCTATTTATTGCGTCATTCTAGGCATGAATATTTTTGGCGCGGAGGTTGTGTTTGTTGTGACGTGAGTCACGTCATTTCTTGCGTCTTTGATGACGCAATTTTTTTTGGTGCAGTCGCGCCTGTTATGAATTGAGTCGTGTCATTTCTTGTTAACTTTGAGATTTGGGAAACTTTGCCCCCTCCTGGTAGGAATGTATATCCCATACATCACTAGCTTATGGAATCTTGCCACTATGAAAGAAATGAATTTATCAGGTAAGTACTTACATAAATTATGTTATATATATATATATATATACACACACACTTTTGAGCCCTTCCAGCATATATTTAGACATCAATATACAGTACATATATATGTGTGTGTGGGAAATACTTTATTTTATTATATTATACATGTTTTGTTATACTTTATTCTAAACCTAACACTTCAGATCTCCAGATGCACTAAATTTTTCAGTGCTATTATATGTTGCACTTGCGCGCTACACATAACTCACCACTTGCAATATGAGCAATGTTAGCGCATTGAAAGTAAAGGGTATGCTGAAAAATGTGGTCCACACTAAAATTCTCTGGTTAATATCTTTGACTTATAATATTAGCTTGTGAGCTATTCTTAGTGCAGAGTTGCTGTATGGATAGCGCCAGTGGTGAGATTCTGAAATTTTATCAACAGGTTCTGGTGGAACCTTTATAGTTTCTACATGCGAGGAACAAGTTCTTAAGAACTGGTGAGAACTGTCTGAATCCCTCCACTGAACAGCGCACCCCGCTCTATCTAGCATTTGTAATCTTTCTCAGTATGGGAGAATTTATTTCACAAAAAGCAAACAAAATTCTCATACATTTTAAAACCTACAAGTTTTGCTGCAATAAAATAAAATTGCTTTTCTGTCCCTATACGTAACATACCCTTCTTTCTTGCCACAAGACCTTTCGCCACATGCCGCAGTCCTTTGCTGGCCAACATCTGGAGTATCATTGATAAATCAGAGGTGCAGGATATGCCACTTGAGCTTGCCATGGAAATGCTGAGAATCCTACAGGGAATGGGAAAAATGCCTCCCAAAAGCAAAGAAAGTCTAGCACATTACAACATGCACCTGGTAAGGATATAATTAGGTAAAAAGCACCAGTAGTGTGAAACAAATAGATAGATAGATAGATAGAAAGATAGAAAGATAGATAGATAGATAGATAGATAGATAAATAGATTAACAAAAAACTGTAATACATTTCAGTTATGACAAATTAAAAAAATTGCTTTAATGAATCTTCATTTATAGGTGAAAAATAATAAAATAATTTTAAAAGTGTTAATTATATTGACGTTTCTTAATTATTCCAGTTAAAAAATATAGGACACAAATTTTAGTGTTGGTAAATACATAGGGGCATATGTATCAAGCTCTGATTGGAGCTTGATGCCCCGTGTTTCTGGCGAGCCTGCAGGCTCGCCAGAAACAGCAGTTATGAAGCAGCGGTCACAAAGACCGCTGCTCCATAACCTGTCCGTCTGCTCTGAGCACACAATTCAACCCGATCGAGTACGATCGGGTTGATGACACCCCCCTGCTGGCGGCCTATTGGCCGCGAGTCTGCAGGGGGCGGCGTTGCACCAGCAGCTCTTGTGAGCTGCTGGTGCAATGCAAAATACGGTGAGCGTATTGCTCACCGTATTCAGCGAGGTCTGGCGGACCTGATCCGCACTGTCGGATCAGGTCCGCCAGACCTTGATAAATAGGGGCCATAGCATTTTTTCTGGTTATTTCTGTAAAACGTGTTTTCTATTTTTATTAATTTAATTATTGAATTATTTATTTTGTAGAAACAGAGAATCGTGAAAACTTCAGCTGCACTGCAAGATTATTTAGAGAAAATATGTACACAGGTACAGCATATATAATATTATTATATTATATTTGTCATTCATGATCCCTAGATAGAGCAAAATAATGTAATGAGATTTTCTGTTTCTATTTATTTATTTATTTTTCTTCTTCTCTAATTGGCTGTGACTCCCATAGACTAGGTTTGAGGGGAAAAAAGAAACTGCATGGGTAGAGTCAACAGAAGTAAATTGGATTTTTGTTAAATTTCCACGCTCTGGGAATGACCATTTCATTTCTATGAATCCTTTTCTGTGAATTTGCAGAACCTACCGGTGCAGCTTTAATAAATCTGACCCAATGACATTTGTCTCAGTTGAGATAATATTTTTCAGGTTATTTCCTAAAATTATGTTAACATTGGACAAGCACTGAAAAATAATTATTTTCCTGTATTTGATGAAGGTAGATTCCATTTTAGAGAAAACAGGACAGAATGATCTTAATGAGATGAGAGAAGAAATCCAAGTAATTAAGGTAAAGCATTTTTTAATATTTGTGTAGTTTGTATATAAATACTCTGTTTCAATGTTTGATACGCAGGAGATAAATCAGTGATATTGGCCCCAAGTTATCAAGGTCTGGCGGACCTGATCCGACACTGTGGATCAGGTCCGCCAGACCTGGCTGAATACGCGAGCAATATGCTCGCCGTATTCAGCATTGCACCAGCAGCTCACAAGAGCTGCTGGTGCAATTCCGCCCCCTGCTGACTCGCGGCCAATGGGCCGCCAGCAGGGGGTTGTCAATCAACCCGATCGTACTTGATTGGGTTGATTTCCGGCGATGTCTGTCCGCCTGCTCTGAGTCTTTGTGACCTGCTCTGAGTCTTTGTGACCGCTGCTTCATAACTGCTGTTTCTGGCGAGCCTGCAGGCTCGCCAGAAACACGGGGCATCAATGCCCCATTGTCTCCTCTTTACATATTTTTTCTACAGAGAAAATGTTTGTTATTCATATTTTCAGTGCAGGTGGTAGTTTCTACAGGCACAAACAGCTATTTTAAATGAAAAAGTGAAGGTAAAGGAACTGTTTGCAAACAATTCAATACACTCCAACAGGTAAAATGGACCATTAGGAACACATTAAAGTGAAGAAATGTCTCTTTAAACAGGTCCATGTAGGAGCAGGGGGTGCATGTTGGGGGGGGATGTGGAGAGGTAGGCAACATGACACATTTGGTGGAGGTGCGTGAAGTTGAAACCTCTATGGAATAAACTGAAAATATTAGGTACCACACTATTTAGTGTAGATTTTCACCCTTATAGCAGTAAATAACCAAAAACCCAAATCAAAATCCCAGCTTCAAACCCACCTTTAGGTTGGTGATAGCTCGAACTAGCAAAGCCCCAACAGTCCATGATTGGAGGCTATGGACTAACAAACTGATGACCCTGGAGGAATATGGGTTCTATCTCCAAAATAAGACTCAACACTTCCACATGTTGTCCTTTTACTGAGAACAATATACACAAACACCCTCCTTACCACACTAGGGGACATATTTAGGGTCTACTCTGCCTCAAACCCCTGACAACGGTCACTCTCTACTGCATTTCTGAAGGTGCTTCTCCTCTATTTCACTACATCCCTTAGTGTGCACTCCCTATAGTAATTTTGCAAGCCTTTTTAATTGTGCTGATATAACAAGTTAAGCAAAATTGCGCCAGTGCAATCGCGATTTATGCTTCAGTTCTTACCGTGATCTGTGGTTAACTGTTTTCCGAAACTAAAAAGTGTCACAAAACACATCAAAAATACATTACAGTTACACTCTTAATAACACTGTCTAATATAAATTACTAGTCCTAAAGCCCGTGTACACGGGCCAATTTTTGCAGTACAGCGGTTCCACCCCTTGCTCTCTCTCTCTCTATCCCCCCTCTCTTTTGCTCTCTCTCTCCCCCCTCTCTTTTGCTCTCTCTTTTCCTCCCTCTCTTTTCCTCCCTCTTTTGCACTCTCTCTCCCCCTCTCTTTGCACTCTCCCCCCTCTCTTTTGCTCTCTCTCTCCCCCTCCCTTTTGCTCTCTCTCTTCCTCTCTTTTGCTTTCTCTATCCCCCCCTCTTTTGCTCTCTCTCTCCCTCTCTTTTGCTCTCACTATCCCCCCTCTTTTGCTCTCTCTCTCCCCCTTTCTTTTGCTCTCTCCTCCCTCGCTTTTGCTGTCTCTCCTCCTCTCTTTTTCTGTCTCTATTCCCCCTATTGTGCTATCTCTCTCCCCCCCTCTTTTGCTCTCTCTCTCCTCTTTATTTTGCTCTCTTTCCCTCCTCTCTTTTGCTGTCTCTCTCTCCCCTTTCTTTTGCTCTCTTTCCCCCTCTCTTTTCCTCTTTCTCTCCACCCTCTCTTATGCTCTCTCTCTCCCCCTCTCCTTTGCTCTCTCTCTCCCTCCCTCTCTTTTGCTCTCTCTCACCCCTCTCTTTTGCTCTCTCTCCCCCTCTCTTTTGCTCTCTCTCCCCTCTCTTTTGCTCTCTCTCCCCTCTTTTGCTCTCTCTCTACCCCCTCTCTTTTGCTCTCTCTCCCCTCTCTTTTGCTGTCTCTCTCCCCTTTCTTTTGCTGTCTCCCCTTTTCTTTTGCTCTCTCTCTCCCTCTATTTTGCTCTCTCTCCCTCTATTTTGCTCTCTCTATCCCCCCTCTTTCGCTTTCTCTATCCCCCTCTTTTGCTCACTCTCTCCCCCTCTTTTGCTCTCTCTCCCCCTCCCTTTTGCTCTCTCTATCCCCCCTCTTTTTCTTTCTCTCTCCCCGCTCTTTTGCTCTCTCTCCCCCTCTCTTTTGCTCTCTCTATCCCCCCTCTCTTTTGCTCTCTCTCCCCTTTCTTTAACTCTCTTTCCCTCCTCTCTTTTGCTGTCTCTCTTTCCCCTTTATTTTGCTCTCTTTCCCCCCTCTCTTTGCTGTGCCTCTCTCCCTCTCTCTTTTGCTCTTTCTCTCCCCCCTCTCTTATGCTTTCTCTCTTCCCTCTTTCGCACTCTCCCCCTCTCTTTTGCTCTCTCTCTCCACTTTCTGCCCCCTCTCTTTTGCTGTCTCTCTCCCTCTCTTTTGCTATCTCTATCTCCCCTCTTTTGAGCTCTCTCTCCCTTTTCTTTGCTCTCCCTCCCCCTCTCTTTTGCTGTCTCTATCTCCCCTCTTTTGATCTCTCTCTCCCCTTGCTTTTGTTCTACCTCCCCCTCTCTTTTGCTCTCTCTATCTCCCCTCTTTGATCTCTTTCTCCCCTTTCTTTTGCTCTCCCTCCCCCTCTCTTTTGTTCTCTCTATCTCCCTCTTGATCTCTCGCTCCCCTTTCTCATGTTTACCCTACCCCCTCTCTCCACTCTTTTGAGCTCTCCACACGGCCTTTCACGGCTCCGCCTGGCCCCGCCCACACCCCACCCGGCACTGTCCACATCACATCCATGCCCCGCCCAGCAACGCCCGGTGGCCCGGCACGCTACTCAGTCACTCTGAGTCTGAAGTTCAGAAGGCCAGGTGTGTTTGTCCTCACGCGCAGTCTCTACTGTGCATGACAGCTTCGGACAAACACACTTGGTCTTTTATAGTACAGGATTCCCCCAAAAAATTGCACAAAAAAGTTAAAGGGTGGTTTAAAGATATGAGATCTCAGGTGTTTAAGGCTTTAAAATGAAGACACAGATACATGTCTAGTGATGTTTATGTATATATAGTATATATATATATATATATATATATATATATATATATATATATATATATATATATATATATATATATATATATTGATTGGAGTACCCGTGTTAGTCCAGAGACATGATACTTTTTTATTGGACTAACTATACATTTATAAGATGACAAGCTTTCGGAGGAGTGTCTTCATTTTTCAAGTCTGAAGTAATACTCATATATATATATGTGTGCGTACAATACATATGTATTTATATGTTTATATATGTATGTACAGACATATATAGACATATTTATAAGTGCATTGGAGCCTTTTGAAGTTAAGTAGATGAACACATGTAAAATAATATTTATGCAATATTCATGTTTAATAGAGGTTTTAACTATGTATTTACTGTAAATATTTCAGATTCTAATGTTCTGTACATAGGGAAATATGGTCTAAGTATTTCTAAATAGATATTCCTATATGAAGGTGCAAGTAGAATGTGTCCACTCAGTAAGCTGAGTGGATACAAGCGTTACTCTATAGTAGGCGCTAGTCAGGTGGTGTAGGGTATACAGGCAGCTATATAAGGCAGATACTGGATGAGGTGTGTACCCCAGGCAGTAGGAGTAAATGTGGGTACAAGGGTTATAACAGCGCCTATATATCCACTAAAGCATAGAGTATGTACAGCAAAGTGGGTAAAAAATAAAAATAAAAATAAACCATAAAAAATATATATATATGAAAAATAAAATAAAAAATATAAAATAAAGAACTTGGTAGTTCAATTTGAGTCTTTAGGATATATATAGTCCTTAGTGTGTGTCCAACATACAGATGATATGTAGTAATGGATGGTATATAATACCCTTACCAGATATTACCCCAATCTAATGAGGTAAGTATGCCGCACTGGGGGTATGTGTTGGTAGTTCAATCTTCTCCTTGTATCCAGTGAGATGGCTGTATCAGTTTTCGTTAGCCTCCTGGAGTATGCAGGGATGTGCTTCTGATGGTAGATGTATCCCTTGAGCTTCCTGGGGATTAGTGGTTGGCCTCTTGGAGTACTTTTTCTGTCTTGGTATGAACTTTCTCCGTCGTGAGTAATACCCAGGGAGACAAAAAAGTATATATAGTGTAATACAGTTTTATTTATAGTATAGAACAGTAATGCAATTCACATAGCACTCACATTTAGCATCCTCAAACAGTATGAGGTATGTAATTGGCATATAGGACCTAAGTTGGTCTCTCCACAGGTTAGTGTCAATTAAAATGCCCCAATCTTTGCTGAGAACTCCGTAATGAAGTTTCTCACAGATGTTGTTACATCCAGAATGGGGTTAATACAGTCACAGTTAATTGTAAAAATGGTGCTAGATATCTAGCCACAAGGAGGTATAATATCTAAAAGCAATATAAGAGTATAGCAATAAAAAAAAATATATATTAAAAGTATTTTAATATATATTTTTACCCACTTTGCTGTACATACTCTATGCTTTAGTGGATATATAGGCGCTGTTATAACCCTTGTACCCACAGATATTCCTATATATCTGTATACAGGTAGCCCTCAATTTACGCCGGGGTTAGGTTCCAGAAGGAATGGTTGTAAATTGAAACCGTTGTAAATTGAAACACAGTTTATAATGTAAGTCAATGGGAAGTGTGAGAGAGAGGTTCCAGGCCCCTCTCAAAATTGTCATAAGTAACACCTAATACATTATTTTAAAAGCTTTGAAATGAAGACGTTAAATGCTAGGCAGCATTATAAACCTAATAAAATAATCACACAACACAGAATATATAATTAAAAGAAGTTAAATGAACAAAAACATTTGCTAAACAGCATTATAAACCTAATAAAATAATCACACAACACAGACTTCACTTGCATTTTTCTGCAAACAGTTATTTCTATGCATTCCAATCTTGACTGAGTTATAGACAGGAAGATCTTGTTCCTTTGAAATCTGCTCGATAGCTCAGGTCTGGTTAAACTGATTAATTTCAGATTGCTTGGCTTTGCTGCAAACCAAGTGAACAGCTCCACCTACTGGCTATTTTAATAAATGCACTGCTTCTCACTGCTTCTCAATAGCAGTCACATGACTGGAAAAAAAGGTTTTTATTCTGAAATGGTGTAAATTGAACCGTTGTAAAACGAGGGCCACCTGTATATCTTTACCTATATATAATCATGTGTATATATAATAATAATATATATTTGTTTAATAAACCATCAGATATATGTAGAAATATTGTGGGGTGTTAAGTTATGGGTGAATGCATAAACGCAATCATGATTTTGATTACTGCTAGAGAAAAAACTGTTTACTTTCAACTTGTAATACAAGCGCAACCAGAGAAGCGCACAAATTAAAATCCTAGTGGAGATTTCGCTATAGCGAAAACGCAAAGTACCGCTCCACTTCTAATCTAGCCCTAAATGTGTTTGTTTAACTAGCAGAACATAACATGTAATAGCACATTATTCACAAACTATCAGCAAGAAGTATCTTTTTCGCTAATTATTAATAGGAGGTAAAAAAAAAAATCATACAGCTGTTTTAGTTTCAGTTGAAATTGTAAACATATTTTTCTTTACATTTCTTTTTACAGGCAAAAAACATTTGAACATATTTTAACAATGCTTCTTTCCTATGAATGCCAGTGGGATCTACTGGCTTATTGGTGTTTTTGTGGGTGGGACTGTGATGGAGCTAAGTTGGGAGGGTCAGTGTGTTGGCAGATCGATGTGTTCTGTAGGTGGGGTCAAGCGGAACTGTGAGGAACCTGGGCAAATTGATTGTTGGCAAATAAGGGCAGATTACTGTTGAGCGGGGACATACAGTGGGTATTGAAAATAATCAGCCCCCTTGAAAATAATCACATGTTGTTGATTTGCAGCCTGAAATAAAGACCGACACAAGTTTTGTTTATCCAGTTGTAATTACTCAGTGCAACTTATAAGATCCAAGTGAAAGATATAACACCAACATGTCAGACAAAAATAAAGACCATTAAAAAAACAGAATCACTGAGTTGGAAAAAGGATCACCCCCTTGTGACAGTATTCTGTTGAACCACCTTTTGCTTTAATTACAGCCTTTAGTCTGTTGGGATATGTCTCTACTAACTGTGCATATCTAGACTGTGCAATATTTGCACACTTTTCTTTGCAGAACTGCTCCAGTTCCATTACATTTGATGGTGACCGTTTGTGGACTGCAGTCTTCAAGTCATGCTACAGATATTCAGTGGGGTTTAAGTCTGGGCTCTGACTAGGCCATGCAAGGACATTCACCTTTTTCCTCCTTCAACCAGTGTGTGGTCATTTTTGCTGTGTGCTTTGGGTCATTGTCATGTTGGAAGGTAACCTTTTTTATCATTGACAACTTCCTGGCAGAGGGCAGCAGATTTTCCTCAAGAATTTGATGGTATTTTGTCCCATCCATTATTCCTTCTATCCTGACAAGTGCTTCAGTGCCTGCTGCAGAGAAACATCCCTATAACAGGATATTACCACCTCCATGCTTTACTGTAGGTATGGTGTTATTTGGATGGTGAGCTGTATTGGATTTCTTCCAAACATATTGTTTGGTGTTGAGGCCAAATAATTCAATTTTAGTCTCATCTGACCATAACACCTTTTTCCATGTGGCCTCAGAATCTCCTAGGTGTGTTATGGCAAAGCTCAGTCATTGCTGCATGTGGCCTATCTTGAGGAGTGGCTTTTTTTCTTGCAACCCTCCCATACAAGCTAAATTTGTGGAGAATTTGTAATATTGTTGTCACATGCACACAATGACCACTCTTTGTCATACATTTCTGGAACTGCTTCAGAGTTGCTGTGGGCCTCTTGGTAACCTCTCCGACAAGTTTCCTCCTGGCTCTTTCATCCAGTTTGGAGTGACTTCCTGATCCAGAGAGGGTCTGTGTTGTATCAAATACCTTCCACTTCTTAATAATAGACTTCACTGTGCTTCTAGGCATTGATAAAGCCTTTGATATTTTCTTGTATCTATCTCCTGACGTGCCTGTCCACAACTTTATCCTGGAAATCGTTTGACAGTGCCTTGCCACCCATAATTGATTGTTTGCTTCAGTTGCTCTACCAGGGACTGAGATGCTCCAGGAAAGCTCTTTTCATGCTAAGCTAATCAATATGCCCACAGCTGATCACAGTTGAAGGTCAAATGGCTTTGTGTGTGCCATTGAGAAGGTTATTAGCTACACCTGATTGAGTTTACAAGTAATTTTAGGAGGGGGTGATCCTTTTTCCAACTCAGTGATTCTGTTTTTTAATGGTCTTTATTTTTGCCTGACTTGTTGGTGTTATATCTTTCACTTGGATGTTATACGTTACACTGAGTAATTACAACTGGATAAACAAAAACTGTGTCTGTCTTTATTTCAGGCTGCAAAGCAACAAAATTTGATTATTTTCAAGGGGGGTGAGTCTTTTCAATACCCACTGTAGAGGGAATGACAGAAAATTTCCGAGTACAATATTCATTTAAAGGGACAATGTACACTAGATTTTTCTTTACATAAATGTTTTGTAGATGATTCATTTATATAGCTCATCTGGAAGTGTTTTTTGTAAAGGTGTAAAGTTTTACTTATTTTTAAATAACATTGTGCTGATTTTCAAACTCCTAACCAAACCCCAAAGTTTTAGATGTATACTGATTTCTAGCATTTTCCTGTTTGTATAATGAGTTTTTTTCATATGCAGGGGAGGGGGGGAAGTGTCTGCAATTCCTGCTTTCTCCGCCCATTTTAGTGGGTATCCCAGCCTAACCTCATCAACAGTGCTAAATTGGGAGCTTCTAAGTAAGTTGTTATATGAAAATAGGTGTGTACTTTCCCTTTAATAGAGTTTTTATATACACTTCATATAGCTCAGTTGTGCACTTGCCACAGAGAATTGGCAAACATTAAGATTGCGAGTGGAGCGCTATCTGAACGTGCGCCCATAAAGGGGCAAATTTGCCCCTTTACAGGTGCACTTTAATTAACCAGCCATTACAAGTGGCTGGGTAATGCTCCCGGGAGCTTGCAGTTTCACTTTGTGCTTAGCGCAATTAACCAGAGGTCAGACCTCTGGTTAAAAATAGAAAAAAGGCCCCAGTTGCCCCCAAAATAAAGAGGACAGTCCATTACCATTCAAAATAAAGATGAACATTTTTATTTTTTTAAAACAAAAACTGCACAAAGCAGTTATAAGAGGTTAAAGTGATGGGATGTTGGGTGTTTGAAAGGAGGTCAATGGGGGCTTGAGTTTTCACTATAAATACTGTATATATGTGTATGCTTATTTACATATATATTTACAGTGGGGCAAAAAGGTATTTAGTCAGCCACCAATTGTGCAAGTTCTCCCACTTAAGAAGATGAGAGAGGCCTGTAATTTTCATCATAGGTATACCTCAACTATGAGAGACAAAATGTGGAAACAAATCCAGACAATCACATTGTCTGATTTGGAAAGAATTTATTTGCAAATTATGGTGGAAAATAAGTATTTGGTCACTTACAAACAAGCAAGATTTCTGGCTCTCACAGACCTGTATCTTCTTCTTTAAGAGGCTCCTCTGTCCTCCACTCATTACCTGTATTAATGGCACCTGTTTGAACTTGTTATCAGTATAAAAAACACCTGTCCACAACCTCAAACAGTCACACGCCAAACTCCACTATGGTGAAGACCAAAGAGCTGTCGAAGGACACCAAAAACAAAATTGTAGACCTGCACCAGGCTGGGAAGACTGAATCTGCAATAGGCAAGCAGCTTGGTGTGAAGAAATCAACTGTGGGAGCATTAATTAGAAAATGGAAGACATACAAGACCACTGATAATCTCCCTCGATCTGGGGCTCCACGCAAGATTTCACCCCATGGGGTCAAAATGATCACAAGAACGGTGAGCAAACATTCCAGAACCACACGGGGGGACCTAGTGAATGACCTGCAGAGAGCTGGGATCAACGTAACAAAGGCTACCATCAGTAACACACTACGCCGCCAGGGACTCAGATCCTGCAGTGCCAGACGCGTCCCCCTGCTTAAGCCAGTACATGTCCGGGCCCGTCTGAAGTATGCTAAAAAGCATTTGGATGATCCAGAAGTGGATTGGGAGAATGTCATATGGTCAGATGAAACCAAAGTAGAACTGTTTGGTAGAAACACAACTCATCGTGTTTGGAGGAGAGAGAATGCTGAGTTGCAACCAAAGAACACCATACCTACTGTGAAGCATGGGGGTAACAACATCATGCTTTGGGGCTGTTTCTCTGCAAAGGGAACAGGATTACTGATCCATGTACATGAAAGAATGAATGGGGCCATGTATCGTGAGATTTTGAGTACAAACCTCCTTCCATCAGCAAGGGCATTGAAGATGCAACGTGGCTGGGTCTTTCAGCATGACAATGATCCCAAACACACCGCCGGGCAACGGAGTGGCTTTGTAAGAAGCATTTCAAGGTCCTGGAGTGGCCTAGCCAGTCTCCAGATCTCAACCCCATAAAAAACCTTTGGAGGGAGTTGAAAGTCCGTGTTTCCCAGCGACAGCCCCAAAACATCACTGCTCTAGAGGAGATCTGCATGCAGGAATGGGCCAACATACCAGCAACAGAGTGTGACGACCTTGTGAAGACTTACAGAAAACGTTTTACCTCTGTCATTGCCAACAAAGGATATATAACAAAGTATTGAGATGAACTTTTGATATTGACCAAATACTTATTTTCCATCATAATTTGCAAATAAATTCTTTCCAAATCGGACAATGTGATTGTCTGGATTTGTTTCTACATTTTGTCTCTCATAGTTGAGGTATACCTATGATGAAAATTACAGGCCTCTCTCATCTTCTGGGAGAGTGGGAGAACTTGCATAATTGGTGGCTGGCTAAATACTTTTTTGCCCCACTGTATTTTTTAATATGTGTATATAAGCATATACATATATATTTATTTATTGCTGCCCAAGGGCGCGATCCGATATAGATCGTAGTTTGCGGCGCAAGCGATGGAACCCCCGCCGCCCGTAGTTTCAGCTTGCAACTCGAGCTATCACATATACGGCGCCGTCAGAGGCTAAAGTGCCGTAAGTCGGATAAACCAGCGATGTCCAGAAATCTGCGTAAGTACAAATTTCTGGAATCGCCAGTGACTTACGGCACTTTAGAAACTGCCGGCGCCTACAAAACCTGACTAAGTTATAAAATCACCCGTACTGTCTAATACGCCTCTCAAACATAGCCCGACACGTCTAACCCTCTATCCTCTATCTCCCCTCACTATCCTAACAATAAAAAATGTATTAACCCCTAAACCGCCGCTCCCAGACCCCGCCGCCACCTACATTATCTATATTACCCCCTAATGTGAGCTCCTACCCCGCCACCACCTACATTAACTACCCCCTAATGTGAGCCCCTTACACCGCCGCAAGCTATATTAAAATTATTAACCCCTAATCTAATCCCCCTACCCCGCCGACAGCTATATTAAAATTATTAACTCCTAATTTAATCCCCTACCCCACCGCCAGCTATATTAAATTAATTAACCCCTAATCTAATCCCCCTATACCGCCGCCAGCTATATTAAATACATTAACCCCTAATCTAATCCCCCTATACTGCCGCCAGCTATATTAAATACATTAACCCCTAATCTAATCCCCCTACACCGCCGCCAGCTATATTAACTCTCGCCTAGATTTAGAGTTCTGCGTTAGCCGTCAAAACCAGCGTTAGGGGGTCCTAACGCTGGTTTTGTCCTACCGCTGGTATTTAGAGTCTTGTAGGTAAGGGTCTAATGCTCACTTTCCAGCCGCGACTTTTCCATACCACAGATCCCCTTACGTCAATTGCGTATCCTATATTTTCAATGGGATCTTTCTAACGCTGGTATTTAGAGTCTTGGCTGAAGTGAGCGTTAGAAATCTAACGACAAGACTCCAGCCGCAGAAAAAAGCCAGGAGTTAAGAGCTTTCTGGGCTAACGCTGGTTCATAAAGCTCTTAACTACTGTGCTCTAAAGTACACTAACACCCATAAACTACCTATGTACCAGTAAACCGAGGCCCCCCCACATCGCCGCCACTCTATAAAAAATTTTTAACCCCTAATCTGCCGACCGCACGCCGCCGCAACCTACATTATCCATATGTACCCCTAATCTGCTGCCCCTAATATCGCTGACCCCTACATAATATTTATTACCCCCTAATCTGCCCCCCCCCAACGTCGCCGCTACCTACCTACAATTATTAACCCCTAATCTGCCGACCGGACCTCACCGCTACTCTAATAAATGTATTAACCCCTAAAGCTAAGTCTAACCCTAACACTAACATCCCCCTAAATTAAATATAATTTTATTCTAACGAAATAAAATAATTCTTATTAAATAAATTAATCCTATTTAAAGCTAAATACTTACCTGTAAAATAAACCCTAATATAGCTACAATATAAATAATAATTATATTGTAGCTATTTTAGGATTAATATTTATTTTACAGGCAACTTTGTATTTATTTTAACCAGGTACAATAGCTATTAAATAGTTAATAACTATTTAATAGTTACCTAGTTAAATTAATTACAAAATTACCTGTAAAATAAATCCTAACCTAAGTTACAATTAAACCTAACACTACACTATCAATAAATTAATTAAATAAACTATCTACAATTATCTACAATTAAATCAACTAAACTAAATTACAAAAAAACAAACACTAAATTACAAAAAAAACAAACACTAAATTACAAAAAATAAAAAAAGATTACAAGATTTTTAAACTAATTACACCTAATCTAAGCCCCCCAAAATAAAAAAATGCCCTACCCTATTCTAAAATAAAAATTTTACAGCTCTTTTACCTTACCAGCCCTTAAAAGGGCATTTTGCGGGGCATGCCCCAAAGAAAACAGCTCTTTTGCCTGTAAAAAAACATACAATACCCCCCCAACATTACAACCCGCCACCACCCACATACCCCTAATCTAACCCAAACCCCCCTTAAAAAACCTAACACTAAGCCCCTGAAGATCTTCCTACCTTATCTTCACCACGCCGGGTATCACCGATCCGTCCAGAAGAGGGTCCGAAGTCTTCATCCTCTCCGGCAAGAAGAGGTCCAGAAGGGGGTCCAAAGTCTTCATCCTATCCGGCAAGAAGAGGGCATCCGGACCGGTAGACATCTTCATCCAGGCGGCATCTTCTATCTTCTTCCATCTGGCGCGGAGCGGGACCATCTTGAAGCAGCCGACGCGGATCCATCCTCTTCTAACGACGTCCTAAGTCCGAATGAAAGTTCCTTTAAATGACGTCATCCAAGATGGCGTTTCTCGAATTCCGATTGGCTGATAGGATTCTATCAGCCAATCAGATTGAGCTCGCATTCTATTGGCTATTCCGATCAGCCAATAGAATGCAAGCTCAATCTGATTGGCTGATTGGATCAGCCAATCGGATTGAACTTTAATCTGATTGGCTGATTCAATCAGCCAATCAGATTTTTCCTACCTTAATTCGAGGGACGCCATCTTGGATGACGTCATTTAAAGGAACCTTCATTTGGACTTAGGACGTTGTTAGAAGAGGATGGATCCACGTCGGCTGCTTCAAGATGGTCCCGCTCCGCGCCGGATGGAAGAAGATATAAGATGCCGCCTGGATGAAGATGTCTACCGGTCCGGATGCCCTCTTCTTGCTGGATAGGATGAAGACTTCGGACCCTCTTCTGGACCTCTTCTTGCCAGATAGGATGAAATCTTCGGACCCTCTTCTGGACGGATCGGTGATACCCGGCGTGGTGAAGATAAGGTAGGAAGATCTTCAGGGGCTTAGTGTTAGGTTTTTTAAGGGGGTTTGGGTTAGTTTAGGGGTATGTGGGTTGTAATGTTGGGGGGGGCGGGTATTGTATGTTTTTTTACAGGCAAAAGAGCTGTTTTCTTTGGGGCATGCCCCGCAAAAGGCAATTTTAAGGGCTGGTAAGGTAAAGAGCTGTAAAATTTTTATTTTAGAATAGGGTAGGGCATTTTTTTTTATTTTGGGGGGCTTTGTTATTTTTTTAGGGGGCTTAGAGTAGGTGTAATTAGTTTAAAAATCTTCTCCATTTTCGCCACGTAAGTCCTTACGTTGTATATTGGATACCAAACTGCGCGGGTTTGGTATACCTGTCTATGGCCCTAAAAACTACGGGCGAAGGCAGAAATATACGAGCGTAACTTCTAGGTTACGCCGTATATAGGATACCAAACCCGCGCAAATTTTGGCGTTGTCGGCTTCTGCGGGCGACGCTGCATATCGGATCGAGGCCCAATGCTGCCCAATTTGCCCACTGCACTAGGTGGTTTGCCATGTTTGTCGGCATGAAAACGAGACTCCCATTGAAGCCTATAGAAGTGTGCTCTCAACACATTGTGCCGCACTTGTAATACCAGCACACATTTACGTGCTCTGGTATTAATGAGTCAGAATGCATAGAAATATATAGAGCTGTGTTAATATTTATTATTATTAGCTTAACAAGAAACACTGCGTATTATTCTTAAACTTCTAGTTACTAATATGTTTCTTTACATAATGTGCATTTTTGTTTTTTAACAGAAGCAGATTCTAAATGGTGATAAACGTCCCTTTACACAGAAGGTTAGTACATTATTATTTGCTATGTAATTATTGAGACTATATTCCAGTATTCTGGTGTGGTGGATAGATTCTCACAAACAACACAGAGATTTGCACAAAATGTAAACATATTTCTTAGACAAGCAGCAAACATTTCCAATCTCAGGAATGGAAGTGTGACTGAGCTGAGGAGTTTTATATGGAGAAAATAACAGGGATGTGTTTTATGTAAGGGAACAAGTATATGTGCTGTGAGATACATTTTCTGCAGTTGACAGGGAGAGCTACAGGGAAATTTCCGAGAGTTACCAACTGCTGAGCTCAAAATTATCTGCATATTATATTCTAAATCAGAAAGGTTGTAGACTATAAAATTTAGCAGTGCAAAAGATGAGCACAATGCTTAATACTAAATACTAAGGGGATGATTTATCAAATGCCGGACGGACATAATTAACTGCAGCGAATCATGTACATCCGGCATCGCTAAATGCGGACAGCATACGCTGTCGGGATTTAACATTGCACAAGCATTTCTAGTGAAATGCTTGTGCAATTCTGCCCCCTGCACATTAACGGCCAAGGCCACTAGCAGGGGGAGTCAATCATCCCGATCGTATCTTATCGGGATGATTGCAGTCCGCCACCTGAGAGGGGGCGGACGAGTTAAGGAGCAGCAGTCTTACGACCGCAGCTTTTTAACTCTTGTTTCCAGCGAGCCGGAAACATCGGGGGTAGATTGCAGCATCCGCTGCTTGGTAAATCTACCCCTTAGTGTGGAAGGGGAGACCTTTTTATCGCATATTTTTATTTTTTATTTTCTTTTGTATAAATTGGACATTCCAACCAAAATTGATATGTGCATGAAATTTGTTTTATGCAGGAAGCTGTTTCAATGAGAGTCTTTACTGAGCAAAGCACATGAAACATATCTATATGATCTCCTTATACCAATATTGTATACAGCAAGTCTGCTCAGGGAGCTCATATTGAATTAGAATAGCTCAGACACAATTTACATGATATAAGCTACCACCAGCTCTCTGAGCAAACATGTTGTTACAAATATTTGTGCACAGAACATATCTAGATATGCTCCACATGCCTGTGCACAGTAAAATCACTCACTGAAGCAGTGTTATCATTTACAAGAAGCATTGTGTTAATAAAAATGTACTGCAAAAATGCTCCTATTCAAAATTAAAATTCCATTTTGTCTGGAATGCCCTTTTTCTCCTTGATTTAGCAGTATCTTTGCTCTGATTAGACTACTGGCCATGTAAACAATGATTTATCTTGTACAGGGCACCTGAGATTTGGGGGTACTATAGAAATTAATGAGGGTGCATAGAGCATTGCTAGATCTGCCCACTGTTCTGTTTTCACCAGAAACTTTCTTTTTTATTTAATCTAGGATATGTGGTTGTGAAAAATCAATGGAAAAGGGTAAGTGTGTTTGTAGATAAAAATGTTATAACCTAGAATCAGAACATCTCACAGATGAAACTAGAGTGTTGGATGCCATAACAATTATTCACTTCCTCTCTTAAAATTCCATCCACTGTATGCCATCCATTGCAAGCAAGAACTGTCTTGATCTACAATCTAGGTCATTTTTTTTTTTTGGCTAACAGCTACGCACAAGCCAAAAAGGGATTTATTGCGGGTGTTTTTGCGTGCATCGGGTGTAGCGCTCGTATTACAGGTTGAAAGTAAAAGCGATCGCAATTAAAGTTAATGCGCCTCGGGATAGCATGACTTTAGAGCTCTGGTTAACTGTTTCGTGGAACAAAAAATTGTCACAAAACACACAAAAAATACATTACAAAGTACAGTTACACTCATAATAATACCATTTAATAAGTTATTAAAAAAAATATTGCACAAAAAAGTTATAAGGGCTCAAAGATATGAGGTATTCAGGTGTTAGAAAAAAAGGAATGCGAAGGGCTTTAACATAGAGATACATACTGTACATACATACACGTCTATATATGTATATATGTGTGTACATATTTATGTATTTATATATATATATATACACACACACACATATAAACACATAAATACATATGTTTACATATATTATAGACATATATAAAAGTGCATTGGAGCCCTTTGCAATTAAGTTGATAAAAACATGTAAAAGCATATTTATACAATATTCATGTTTATTAAAATGTGTTATACTATGTACGGTATTTACTGTAAATACTTCACATTCCAATGTTCTGCACATAGCAGAATATGTTCTATGTATTTATAAATATATATTCCTATATATATATATATATATATATATATATATATATATACAGGGAGTGCAGAATTATTAGGCAAATTAGTATTTTGACCACATCATCCTCTTTATGCATGTTGTCTTACTCCAAGCTGTATAGGCTCGAAAGCCTACTACCAATTAAGCATATTAGGTGATGTGCATCTCTGTAATGAGAAGGGGTGTGGTCTAATGACATCAACACCCTATATCAGGTGTGCATAATTATTAGGCAACTTCCTTTCCTTTGGCAAAATGGGTCAAAAGAAGGACTTGACAGGCTCAGAAAAGTCAAAAATAGTGAGATATCTTGCAGAGGGATGCAGCACTCTTAAAATTGCAAAGCTTCTGAAGCGTGATCATTGAACAATCAAGCGTTTCATTCAAAATAGTCAACAGGGTCGCAAGAAGCGTGTGGAAAAACCAAGGCGCAAAATAACTGCCTATGAACTGAGAAAGGTCAAGCGTGCAGCTGCCAAGATGCCACTTGCCACCAGTTTGGCCATATTTCAGAGCTGCAACATCACTGGAGTGCCCAAAAGCACAAGGTGTGCAATACTCAGAGACATGGCCAAGGTAAGAAAGGCTGAAAGACGACCACCACTGAACAAGACACACAAGCTGAAACGTCAAGACTGGGCCAAGAAATATCTCAAGACTGATTTTTCTAAGGTTTTATGGACTGATGAAATGAGAGTGAGTCTTGATGGGCCAGATGGATGGGCCCGTGGCTGGATTGGTAAAGGGCAGAGAGCTCCAGTCCGACTCAGACGCCAGCAAGGTGGAGGTGGAGTACTGGCTTGGGCTGGTATCATCAAAGATGAACCTGTGGGGCCTTTTCGGGTTGAGGATGGAGTCAAGCTCAACTCCCAGTCCTACTGCCAGTTTCTGGAAGACACCTTCTTCAACAGTGGTACAGGAAGAAGTCTGCATCCTTCAAGAAAACATGATTTTCATGCAGGAAAAAGCTCCATCACACGCGTCCAAGTACTCCACAGCGTGGCTGGCAAGAAAGGGTATAAAAGAAGAAAATCTAATGACATGGCCTCCTTGTTCACCTGATCTGAACCCCATTGAGAACCTGTGGTCCATCATCAAATGTGAGATTTACAAGGAGGGAAAACAGTACACCTCTCTGAACAGTGTCTGGGAGGCTGTGGTTGCTGCTGCACGCAATGTTGATGGTGAACAGATCAAAACACTGACAGAATCCATGGATGGCAGGCTTTTGAGTGTCCTTGCAAAGAAAGGTGGCTATATTGGTCACTGATTTGTTTTTGTTTTGTTTTTGAATGTCAGAAATGTATATTTGTGAATGTTGAGATGTTATATTGGTTTCACTGGTAAAAATAAATAATTGAAATGGGTATATATTTGTTTTTTGTTAAGTTGCCTAATAATTATGCACAGTAATAGTCACCTGCACACACAGATATCCCCCTAAATTAGCTATAACTAAAAACAAACTAAAAACTACTTCCAAAACTATTCAGCTTTGATATTAATTAGTTTTTTGGGTTCATTGAGAACATGGTTGTTGTTCAATAATAAAATGAATCCTCAAAAATACAACTTGCCTAATAATTCTGCACTCCCTGTATATATATATCTATACCTATAGGTATTAGGTTTGATCCACTTTTTTTTGCTCCATTGACTTTGATTGGGCAAATATATTAACACGCTCGATTTCCTAACTTCGGCTTTTTGTGCGCATCAGGTTAGCGTGTAAGCGAAAACTTTTTACTTTCAACTTGTAATAGGAGCACTACCCGACGCACACAAAAAGCTTACTCCTAGCAAAGTTAGTGAGCGAGCTGGGTTCGTGAAAAACTGCCCCACTTGTAATATGGTCCTAAATAAATCGTAAATATTATAATGAAGTAATGATTGGCCTGAGAGTAATATACAGACGTATCTTTAAAATTATATTAGTTGTATAAATATTGAAGAAATATGTGTAAAGTTTTAGTCTTTATCAAGTATTGGGCACAACCATGGTATAATTAGACTTGTTAACCTCGCTGCCAGCAGTGCAATGCTGTTCCTTAAGCAAAGGATAACATGAGAATGAAGCAAATTGATCATGGAAATAAATTGGAGAGTTGTTTAAAATTGTATCTTTTATCCAAATTATGAAAGAAAATGTTGGGGTTTCCTGTTCCTTAAATGTTATATACTCTACTGAAGCCTGTTAAGGAAGGTTATAAATGAGCTGATAAAGTAACCATTTCACATTGTTTAGTATCTTTTAAAACATATATATATATATTTTTTTTCTTTGTTCCACACTCACTAGAGAGGCCAAAAAGCATAATTGGCACCCCTTAAAGGGATACGAAACACTGCTCCTTTAGTTAAAAAAGAGAATGTTAAATTGAAATAAACATAAAAAACAGCAAACAACCTACTTGTTTTTTCGCAAAATTTGCACTTGTATATTTTCAGTGTAGCCACTGCCTTCTTCTAGATAACAGAGCAGAGATGCTGACACATAAGTTGAATTCTGACTCTTCTGTAATAGCCAAGAAACTGATTACCTGTTTCTCTAGCATTCACTGAACAGTAATCTAGCTCTAATTGCTCTAGAAGATTTATGAATTCAAGCTATAAATACCTTCCTGTAGAAAACATAGCCCACTTGTGGGGCTGTGACAGGAAGTAATGTACCCTGCACACATGAAGTTTTTTTTTTTTAAAAATGAGATAAAAGGTAAATTCTTTAACCCCTTAAGGACCAAGGCCATTTTTCAATTTCTTTCCCTGAAGGACCAGGGCTATTTTTAAATTTCTGTGGTGTTTGTGTTTAGCTGTAATTTTCCTCTTACTCATTTACTGTACCCATACATATTATATACCGTTTTTCTCGCCATTAAATGGACTTTCTAAAGATACCATTATTTTCATCATATCTTATCATTTACTTTAAAAAAATGATAAAATATTAGGAAAAAATGGAAAAAAACACACTTTTTCTAACTTTGATCCCCACAATCTGTTACACATCTACAATCACCAAAAAACACCCATGCTAAATAGTTTCTAAATTTTGTCCTGAGTTTAGAAATACCCAATGTTTACATGTTCTTTGTTTTTTTTAAAAGTTATAGGGCCATAAATACAAGTAGCACTTTGCTATTTCCAAACCACTTTTTTTCAAAATTAGCGCTAGTTACATTGGAACACTGATATCTTTCAGGAATCCCTGATTAACCCTTGACATGTATATATTTTTTTTTTAGAAGACATCCCAAAGTATTGATGTAGGCCCATTTTGGTATATTTCATGCCACCATTTCACCACCCAATGCAATCAAATAAAAAAAATTGTTCACTTTTTCCCAAATATTTTCACAAACTTTAGGTTTCTCACTGAAATTATTTACAAACAACTTGTGCAATTATGGCATAAATGGTTGTAAATGCTTCTCTGGGATCCCCTTTGTTCAGAAATAGCAGACATATATGACTTTGACGTTGCTTTTTGGTAATTAGAAGGCCGCTAAATGCCACTGCGCATCACACGTGTATTATGCCCAGCAGTGAAGGGGTTAATTAGGGAGCATGTAGGGAGCGTCTAGGGTTAATTTTAGCTTTAGTGTAGTGTAGTGTAGTAGACAACCCCAAGTATTGATCTAGGCCCATCTTGGTATAGTTCATGCTACCATTTCACCGCTAAATGCGATCAAATAAAAAAAAACGTAACATTTTTCACAATTTTAGGTTTCTCACTGAAATTATTTACAAACAACTTTTGCAAGTATGGCATAAATGATTGTAAATGCTTCTCTGGGATCCCCTTTGTTCAGAAATAGCAGACATATATGGCTTTGGCATTGCTTTTTGGTAATTATAAGGCCGCTAAATGCCGCTACGCACCACACGTGTATTATGCCATCAGTGCAGGGGTTAATTAGGTCAATTGTAGGGAGCTTGCAGGGTTAATTTTAGCTTTACCGTAGAGATCAGCCTCCCACCTGACACATCACACCCCAGGATCCCTCCCAAACAGCTCTCTTCCCTCCCCCATCCCACAATTGTCCCCGCCATCTTAAGTACTGGCAGAAAGTCTGCCAGTACTAAAATAAAAGGTATATTTAAAAAAAAAAAATTAAAAAATTGTATAGCATATTTACATATGCAGCTGTGTAGGATCCCCCCTTAGCCCCCAAACTCCCTGATCCCCCCCCCCCCCCCAACAGCTCTCTAACCCTCCACCTCTACCTTACTGGGAACCATCTTGGGTATTGGTAGCTGCAAATAAACATTTTTTTTTCTCCTTTTTTTCTGTAGTGTAGCTTCCCACCCCCCCACAGACCAATCCCCCACCCGCTCCCAGATCCCTTAGATTTACTTTTGTTAGGGATTTTATCCCCCCTTACTGCCACATATATCAAATGTTTTTTCTGTAGTGTAGTGGTCCCCACCCGCTCCCTCGCACGCTCCCGACAACCCCGCCCCCCTCTCTCTTCAGTCTTTCATCGATGGCTGCCCACCCACCTCCCACGGTCAGCTCCCACCCACCAACGATTGCGGCCATCGATGCCGGTGCAGAGAGGGCCACAGAGTGGCTCTCTATGCATCGGATAGGGGAAAAATGTTATTGCAGGATGCCTCGATATCGAGGCATCACTGCAATAACCGTAAAGCGGCTGTAAGCGATCAGGATCGCTTCCAGCCGCTTTAATCCCCAAAGTCGTACAGGGTACGTCGCTGGTCTTTAAAGACTAGGTTGTGTGCGATGTACCCTGTACGACTCGTGTCGTTAAGGGGTTAAAAATAAATAATACGTAACATATTGTAATGATTTATATAAAGTATAACCCACTGCTTAGTGCTTTCTTTTCAAAGCCAGGGAGAGTCCACAACTTCATTAATTACTGTGGGGAATATCAAACATGGCCACCAGGAGGAGGCAAAGACACCCCAGCCAAAGGCTATAAATATCCCTCCCACTTCCCCCATCTCCTTTCGTCACTATAGGAGGATGGCAGAGAAGGTGCTAAGAAGAAAATCTGATTTAGTCCTTTAATGGATATTTTCCCTTTAAGACAGGACTGGGGTTAATTCAGTAACCATGTAAGTCTCTCAGTGAGAGTTATAGTGAAAGTTAGCTACTCGATGTCGCAGGGAATGTTCTCTGTTCTCCTTCTAGTACATAGGTGCTAACACCCCTTCAGGCAACCAGTGTTAAGTTTTTATACTGCTTTCCTTTATTCTCAGGTCCCTGTCAGATGTGGAATGGAGACGCTGTCAAACCTAGAGGTGCTGTGACTGCTCCACAGCACAGATCCTGGAGGGTAAGTCCTTTATTTTATTTTCTTTAGTGGGCAATCAGCCTAGTTGGGCTAAAGGGGCTCCTTTAGAGATTATCAGGACGTCTTTGGGTCACAGTGTGACTCCTTTCAGACCTCTAATGGATCTGCGGACATGCTTATACCTCAGTAGTTGAGGTTAAGAGCATTCTGAGCAGATGGGGCTGTAATAAGCTGCTTAGCTCCTTATGTAGTTGGAATATCCAACCATAGAGCTTTTTATGTGTGAATCTGTGTGAAACCTTGTTCAGAGATAGCGGTTATTGAGGGAAACTTTTTTGGAACTGTTAAGTGCTACGCTGCTGATAATTCAGCGTTGTGCGCATTCTTTGTGCATGGGGGCGGTCTTTTGCTTGCTTGCAGCATCTGTTCTGGCAGGCTCTCTAGACATCGGAAGCTTCCACTGCTCTCACGCTTCTGATTTCTCCTCAGCGTGACATTTCCTCCATCTCTGTTAGTTTTCTAAGAGGGGGTAAATGCCACAGCTAAGGCTGTAGGGTGGAGGTGCCACTTCAGGAGAGCAAAAAAAATGGAATAAAAACATCTTGTTTTTGTTTAGTCTATATTACTATTGTAATCATTCCGTTATGGAGGACAATATTATTAACCCCATGGAGGGTTCTAATTCTCCTATAATGATATGTAATAAGTGTTTATTCTGTGAAGAGTGCATTGTATGCCCCCCTGCACAATTCCAGTGGATTTTGCTTATTAGCTTCAGTCCGCTGTCTCTGCTGCGCTAAATGCTATTCCCATCTCTGGTAAATCCAAGAGAAAGGCTAAGCATATTTCTACTGATTCAGGAGTTAACCCAATTATTCAGTCTGAGTTGACGAGTTTATCTCATCCCTCTGAGAATGAACTGACATCTTTAGCATCTGAGGGAGAGCTCTCAGATGAAGACTCTTCTGAAGTTAAGTCTGTCATTCCTGAGCAATCTAGCTTCAGATTTAAGCTAGAACATCTCTGCGTCTTACTGAAGGAGGCTTTATCGACCTTGGATGTTCCTGATCCTAAGCAGCCTGAGGAACCCAAGATTCCTAAGTTAGATAACGTTTATGAAGTTGAAAAAACTCATGAGATCTTTCCAGTTCCTGCATGAATGGCAGATATTATTTCTAAAGAATGGGAGAAGCTTTGAAATCCTTTCTCCCCTTCTGCTACTTTTAAAAGGATGTTTCCAGTCCCTGAATCTCACTTAGAGTTATGGAGCACTATTCCCAAGGTGGATGGGGCTATCTCCACTCTTGCTAAACGTACTACTATTTTGTTAGAGGATAGTACCTCTTTTAAGGACCCCCATGGACAGAAAGTTAGAGGGTTATTTAAGGAGGATGTTCCATCAAATGGGTCTTCTTTTTCAACCAGTGGCAGCAGTCGCTGCTGTCGTAGGTGCTGCCACTTTTTGGTGCAACACTTTATCAGAGTTTATTGAAGTTGAATCTCGGTTAAAGGAGATCCAGGATTGGATAAAGACTCTCAAAATAGCCAATTCCTTTATTTGTGACGCAAACATGCAGATAATCCGCTTGAATGCCAAATCTTCAGGTTTTGCGGTTCTGTCATGCAGAGCCCTTTGGTTAAAGTCTTGCTCCGCAGATATGGTTTCCAAGACTAGACTCCTTTCCTTACCATTCAAGGGGAAGACCTTGTTCGGTCCGGGCTTGGATTCTATAATTTCCACAGTGACTGGAGCGAAGGGTACATTCCTTCCTTAGGATAAGAGAGCTAAAGCCAAGGGTCGTCAGTTCACAAATTTTCGTTCCTTTTTCGTTCAGACAAGACTCAGCAGAACCAGTCTTCTGCCAAGGCGTACAAGTCTAAGGGTATCTGGAAGCCTGGTCAGTCTTGGAACAAGTCCAAGCAGACTAAGAAGTCCTCCACAGATAACAAGTCAGCATGAAGGGTCAGCCCCTGATCCGGGACCAGATCAGGTAGGGGGCAGATTGTCTTTCTTTTTAGAGGCTTAGGTTTGAGATGTCCAAGACCCCTGGGTCTTAGACATAGTCTCTCAGGGATACAGAATAGGATTCAGATCTTGTCCTCCAAGAAGCAGATTCCTTCTTTCAAGACTCTCTATGAGACCAGAGAAGAGGGCAGCCTTCTTAGATTGTGTTAGAGATCTGTCCTCTTTAGGAGTAATTGTGACAGTGCCTCCTCTAGAACAAAGACTGGGGTTTTACTCAAACCTATTTGTGGTTCCTAAAAAGGAGGGATCCTTTTGACCAAAACTGGACTTAAAATGCCTCAACAAATTCCTCAGGGTCCCATCGTTCAAAATGAAGATTATTAGATCCATTCTCCCCTTGATACAAGAAGGACAATTCATGACTACTATAGATCTGAAGGATGCATACCTTCATGTCCAGATCAACAAGGATCATTTTCAATCTTTGCTGTTTGCATTTCTGGACCAACATTTCCAGTTTGTAGCTCTGCTCTTTGGTTTAGCTACTGCTCCCAGAATCTTTACGAAGGTATTAGGAGCTCTCCTTGCAGTTGCCAGATCACAGGGTATCACAGCTGCTCCTTATCTGAATGATATCTTGGTTCAGGCTCCATCTTTTCCTTTGGCAAAATCTCACACGGAGTCTCTTCTGTGTCTCCTTCGGACTCACGGATGGAAGATAAATCTAGAAAAGAGTTCCCTGGTTCCTTTCAATCCACTACAAATCCTTCTGTAGCTCAGTGCAATTGGTCTCTAGGTGGCTTCCATGGACATTATTCCTTTTGCTCGTTTCCATATTCGACCTCTACAGCTCTGCATGCTGAGACAATGGGACCTGTCTCAACAAATAGTTTTGAACAGTCTGACAAGAGATTCTCTCTCCTGGTGGCTCTGTCAAGATCATCTGTCTCAAGGCATGTGCTTTTTGAGACCATCCTGGGATATTGTGACTGTGACTATGGACGTCAGTCTTATTGGTTGTGGTGTGGTCTGGGGTCCCCGGAAAGGCTCAGGGGACTTAGTCCCAAGAGGAATCAGCACTTCCAATCAATATTCTAGGACTAAGGGCCATCTTCCATGCTCTAATGATGCAGCCCCAGCTTGGTTCTGTCCGATTTATAAGATTCCAATCAGACAACATAACTTCAGTTGCTTACATCAACCATCAAAGGGGAACAATAAGCTCCCTGGTGATCAGAAAAGTGTCTTGGATCCTACAGTGGGCGACAGCGCAAAGTTGTCAATTATCGGCTATTCACGTCCCGAGCTTGGACAATTGGGAAGAGGACTTCCTGAGCAGACAGTCTTTCCATCCCAGGGAGTGGCCTCTTCACCCTGAGGTGTTGTCCATGATAACTCTCTCTGCTAAACTTCCCAGATATGGGTCAAGATCGAGAGATCCTCAGGTGAAGTTGGTGGACGCCTTAGTGGTTCCATTGAGTCATTGCCTGTATCAAGCAGGAAAGAGCATCTGTAATTCTAATAGCTTCATCTTGGCCTTGCAAGACTTGGTTTGCAGACTTTGTGAGGATGTCCTCCTCCCCTCCAGGGAGGTTGCCTCTTCGAGTGGACCTTCTACATCAAGGTCCTTTCCTGCATCTAAATCTAGAGTCTCTGAGGCTGACTGCGTTGTGTTGTCAATGAGAGGGTTCTCTGTTATAGAGACCATTAATTCAAGCTCGTAAGCCAGTCACTCGTTGTATTTACTACAGGGTGTGTCGTACCTAACTATCCTGGTTTGAGGAACAATGTTTTCCCTGGCACAAGGGGAGGGTTCCTCGGATTCTTTTGTATCTCCAAGATGGTTTAGGGAAAGGGCTATCAGCAAGTTCTCTCAAGGGTCAGATCTCTGCCCTGTCTGTATTGCTGCACAAGAGATTGGCAGACCTTCCTGATGTGCAGTCCTTTGTTCAGGCTTTGGTTAGAATCAGGCCTGTGTTTTTAAGCTTGTTGCTCCTCTTTGGAGCCTTAATCTTGTTCTTCATGTTTTGCAGCAAGCTCTCTTTGAGCCTATGCCTTCTATTGATCTTAAACTTTTGTCCGGTAAATTTTGTTTTTGTTGGCTATTGCCTCTGCTCACAGAGTTTCTGAATTATCTGCTTTACAATGTGACCCTCCTTATCTTGTGTTCCATGCGGCTAAGGGGGTTTTACGTACTAGAGTAGGTTTTCTACCAAAGGTGGTATTGGATTGCAATTTCAATCAGGAGATTGTTGTTCCTTCCCTTTGTCCTAATCCTTCTTCTCCGAAGGAACGTTTGCTTCACAATCTGTATGTTGGCCGTGCTTTGAAGTGCTATCTTCATGCAACCAAGGATTTCAGACAGTCTTCCTCCTTGTTTGTGTTGTATGCCGGTAGACGCAGGGGCCAGAAGGCTACTGTGACTACCCTTTCCTTTTGGCTGAGAAGTATCATCCATTTGGCTTATGAGGAAGCTGGTCAACAGCCTCCTGAGAGGATTTCAGTTTATTCTACCCGGGCAGTATCCTCTTCTTCGGCTTTTAAGAACGAAGCTTCTATGGAACAGATCTGTAAGGCGGCCACTTGGTCCTCTCTACATTTTATTATTTGGAGAGTGCAAAGGTGAGAATGATATTAGTGAGGAGATAGATGGGGCAACTGTTAGGTAAGTGAAATTCATTTGTTACTGAGTCGGGTGATCAGCTTTCCTGAACAAAAAGGTCTTTAGGGAGCGCTTATAGGAGGACAGGTTAGGGGAAAGTCTGACAGCTTGAGGAAGTGCGTTCCAGAGGGTTGGTGTCACATGAGAGAAGTCCTGTAGTCTAGCATGGGAGGAGGTGATGGTAGAGGATGCAAGGAGCAGGTCATTGTTGGATCTTAAGGGGGCGGGCTGGAGTATATTTGTTGATGAGTGAGGACAGGTAGGGTGGGGCAGCATTGGTGAGGGCTTTGTAGGTCAGGGTGAGAATTTTGAATTTAACTCTGCTGTGAATGGGAAGCCAGTGAAGAGACACAGAGAGGTGCAAGAAATGAGCGCTAGGAGAGGTGGATTAGCCTGGTAGAGGCATTTAGGATGGATTGAAGGGGAGAATGGTGGGAGAGAGGGAGGTCAGTTAGTAGGTTGTTACAGTAGTCAATTCAGGAAATTACCACGGAGTGCATTAGTTGTTGACGAATTTTGGAGATATTGAGTAGGTGGGTGCGGCAGGATGAAGAGAGCAATTGGATGTGGGCAATGGAGGACATGTTTGAGTCAAGTGTGACTCCAAGGCAGTGGACTTGGGGTGATGGGGAGATAGTGGTGCCGCAAACAGTGATAGAAAAATTAGAAACTGGAGTAGATTTAGAGGGGGGATTAGAAGTAGTTCGGACTTGGACATGTTTATTTTTAGGTGGTGAGAGGCCATCCAGGAGGAAATTTCAGATAAGCAGTCGCTGATCTGAGAATTGACAGAAGGAGAGAGTGCAGGGGTGGATAGGTAGATCTGGGTATTATCAGCATAGAGGTAGTAGTTGAAGCCATAGCTGTTGATAAGTTTACCCAGTGAAGAAGTGTAAATTGTAAATTCTACAGGTTTTATTTTTTTGCCTCAGCTGAGGCTGCTTTTGGGAGAAAGGTTTTGCAAGCAGTGGTGCCTCCAGATTAAGGTCCGCCTTTCCTATTTTTTCCCACCCGTTTTCATCTGTTTCCTCTCTAGCTTGGGTATTGGTTCCCAACAGTAATTAATGAAGTTGTGGACTCTCCCTGCGTTTGGAAAGAAAACAACATTTATGCTTACCAGATAAATTCCTTTCTTTCCTGCCAGGGAGAGTCCACGACCCCGCCCGATTTTTCTTTTGGTGGGAGATTTTTTTTTAATCTTCTGGCATCTCCTGCTTTCCTTATTTCCTCGGCCGAATGAGTGGCGAGATGGGGGACGTGAGAGGGATCTTTATAGCCTTTGGATGGGGTGTCTTTGCCTCCTCCTGGTGGCCAGGTGTTGATATTCCCAACAACAAATAATGAAGTTGTGGACTCTCCCTGCCAGGAAAGAAAGGAATGTATCTGGTATGTATAATTTGCATGTTACAGAATTTGATTTTTGGCCTCTCTAGGGAGTGTGGGACAAACACAATTTTAAACAAAAGCAAGAGGTGTTTAATGTCCTTTTAAAGAGACATCATATCCAACATTTAATTCACATTTACTTATGTAAAGTTATAAAGAAGACACTTTAATATACTCTCAGCATTTGTTTTACATGTTTTCCTGCAGAAAATTGTGGTTTTCTTCCACTTCTCCCACGGAGGCTGGAGTGCATGATGATGGCTAATCAGTGCTGGAGTATATTTATATGTGTCCCTAATTGGCCACCAAAAGGGTGATAATAAAATATACTGACATGTTCACAGAAGGCAAAATAATGAACATTTGCTAACAAAATGACAAGATACAATACATTTAAAATATGTATTTTGTATGTAGATCTTTTGCTATGCAGTGAGTAATTGCTGAGAAATATTATGCAAATATAAAAATGACTTAAAGAGACATGAAACAAAGTTTTTAATTGACTTCGTTATTTTGGTATCCTTTGTTGAAAAGTAGGCAGGTAGGCTCAGGAGCATGAACATGCCTGGAGCACTTTATGGCAGCAGTTTTGCAAGAAGGGACACTCAGGTTTATTAAATTTTCATGATTCAGATACAGCATGTAATTTTAAACAACTTTTCAATTTACTTTCACTAAAAAAAATGTGCACATTCTTTTATATTTACACTTTTTGAGTCACCAGCTCCTACTGAGCATGTGCAAGAATTCACAGACTATACATTTATGCATTTGTGATTGGCTGATTGCTATCAGATGGTACAGGGGGAGTGGAAATTTACATAACTTTGAAATGTGTTAGAAAAGAATCTACTACTCATTTGGAATTCAGAGTAAATGCTACTGTATTGTCTTATCTTGCATTTGTTGATTATGCAAATCTACTGTGTTTACTGGTCCTTTAAACAATGTTATACATTGTTTGAACACTGCTGCCATCTAGTGATCAAAAGCATTCTTGCAAAACTGCTGCCATATACTGCTTTACAAACATGCATGCTACCAACCTAGTTATGCTCTCCAACAAAGAATAGCATGAGAACTAAGTAATTTCAATAATAGAAGTAAATAGGAAACTTTAGCATGTTATGCTCTATCTGAATCATGAAATAAAAAAATGTGTTTCATGTCCCTTTAAACATCCCTTTAGCAAGCAAATGTTTATTTAAAAACTGTTGTGCAAAAAGTTATCAAAAAAGCTGTCAAAAAGCCGCGCACCAAGTACGGGGCGATGAGCAGCGGACTGTGATAGTTATCACTCATCCGATCTCGCTGCTCTTCGGCTTTTTCCCAGCTTTATTGATAAGCTATCACTAAGCACCCACACTAAACTACACTGTTCTACCCCCTATACCGGCGCCTTCTACCCCCCATACCGGCGCCCCCAGAGCCCCCCGCAGCTAAATAAAGTTATTAACCCCTAAACCGCTGCTCCTAGACCCCGCCGCAGCTATAATAAATATGTTAACCCCTAAACCGCCGCTCCAGGACCCCGCCGCCACCTACATAATACCTATTAACCCCTATCCTGCTCCCCCTACACCGCCGCCACCTATAATAAATTTATTAACCCCTATCCTGCCCCCCCTACACCGCCGCCCCTATAATAAAATTATTAACCCGTAAACCTAAGTCTAACCCTAACACCCCCCCTAACTTAAATATTAATTAAATACATCTAAATAAATATTATTCTTATTAACTAAATTAATCCTATTTAAAGCTAAATACCTTTAAATTAAACCCTAATATAGCTACAATATTACTAATAATTATATTGTAGCTATTTTAGGATTTATTTTTATTTTACAGGCAAATTTCAATTTATTTTAACTAGGTACAAAAGCTATTAAATAGTTATTAACTATTTAATAGCTACCTAGATAAAATAAAGTCAAATTTACCTGTAAAATAAAAACTAACCTAAGTTACAATTACACCTAACACTACACTATCATTAAATAAATTATTCCTATTTAAAAATAAATACTTACCTGTAAAATAAACCCTAAGATATCTACAATGTAATTAATAATTACATTGTAGCTATTTTAGGGTTTATATTTATTTTACAGGTAACTTTGTATTTATTTTAACTAGGTAGAATAGTTATTAAATAGTTATTAACTATTTAATAACTACCTAGCTAAAAGAAATACAAATTTACCTGTAAAATAAATCCTAACCTAAGTTACAATTAAACCTAACACTACACTATCATTAAATTAATTAAATTAATTAACTACAAATACCTACAATTAAATACAATTAAATAAACTAACTAAAGTACAAAAAATAAAAAAAAATAAGTTACAAAAAATAAAAAAACATTACAAGATTTTTAATCTAATTACACCTAATCTAAGCCCCCTAATAAAATAACAAAGCCCCCCAAAATAAAAATTGCCCTACCCTATTCTAAATTACAAAAGTTAACAGCTCTATTACCTTACCAGCCCTTAAAAGGGCCTTTTGCGAGGCATGCCCAAAAGTAATCAGCTCTTTTGCATGTAAAAAAAAATACAACCCCCCCAACATTAAAACCCACCACCCACATACCACTACTCTAACCCACCCAAAACCCCCTTAAAAAAACCTAACACTAACCCCCTGAAGATCTCCCTACCTTGAGTCGTCTTCAGCTAGCCGACCACTGATGGAACAGAAGAGGACATCCACAGCGGCTGAAGTCATCATCCTAGGGGCGCTGAAGAGGTCTTCCATCCAATAGAAGTCTTCATCCATGCGGCGTCTTCAATCTTCATCCATCCGGAGCGGAGCCTTCTTCAAACCAGCCGACGCAGAGCCATCCTCTTCCAACGACGCCTACCCGACGAATGGATATTCCTTTAAGTGACGTCATCCAAGATGGCGTCCCTCAAATTCCGATTGGCTGATAGGATTCTATCAGCCAATCGGAATTAAGGTAGGAAAAATCTGATTGGCTGATGCAATCAGCCAATCAGATTCAAGTTCAATCCGATTGGCTGATCCAATCAGCCAATCAGATTGAGCTCGCATTCTATTGGCTGCTCCAATCAGCCAATAGAATGCAAGCTCAATCTGATTGGCTGATTGCATCAGCAAATCAGATTTTTCCTACCTTAATTCCGATTGGCTGATAGAATCCTATCAGCCAATCGGAATTCGAGGGACGCCATCTTGGATGACGTCACTTAAAGGAATATCCATTCGTCGGGTAGGCGTCGTTGGAAGAGGATGGCTCCGCGTCGGCTCGTTTGAAGAAGGCTCCGCTCCGGATGGATGAAGATTGAAGACGCCACATGGATGAAGACTTCTATCAAATGGAAGACCTCTTCAGCGCCCCTTGGATGATGACTTCGGCCGCTGTGGATGTCCTCTTCTGTTCCATTGGTGGTCGGCTGGCTGAAGACGACTCAAGGTAGGGAGATCTTCAGGGGGTTAGTGTTAGGTTTTTTTAAGGGGGGTTTGGGTGTGTTAGAGTAGGGGTATGTGGGTGATGGGTTTTAATGTTGGGGGGGGTTGTATTTTTTTTTACATGCAAAAGAGCTGATTACTTTGGGGCATGCCCCGCAAAAGGCCCTTTTAAGGGCTGGTAAGGTAATAGAGCTGTTAACTTTTGTAATTTAGAATAGGGTAGGGCATTTTTTTATTCTGGGGGGCTTTCTTATTTTATTAGGGGGCTTAGATTAGGTGTAATTAGATTAAAAATCTTGTAATATTTTTTTATTTTTTGTACTTTAGTTAGTTTATTTAATTGTAATTAATTGTAGGTATTTGTAGTTAATTTAATTAATTTAATGATAGTGTAGTGTTAGGTTTAATTGTAACTTAGGCTAGGATTTATTTTACAGGTAAATTTGTATTTCTTTTAGCTAGGTAGTTATTAAATAGTTAATAACTATTTAATAAATATTCTACCTAGTTAAAATAAATACAAAGTTACCTGTAAAATAAATATAAATCCTAAAATAGCTACAATGTAATTATTAATTACATTGTAGCTATCTTAGGGTTTATTTTACAGGTAAGTATTTATTTTTAAATATGAATAATTTATTTAATGATAGTATAGTGTTAGGTGTAATTGTAACTTAGGTTAGTTTTTATTTTACAGGTAAATTTGACTTTATTTTATCTAGGTAGCTATTAAATAGTTAATAACTATTTAATAGCTTTTGTACCTAGTTAAAATAAATTGAAATTTGCCTGTAAAATAAAATAAATCCTTTAATAGCTACAATATAATTTTTAGTATTATTGTAGCTATATTAGGGTTTATTTTAAAGGTAACTATTTAGTTTTAAATAGGATTTATTTAGTTAATAAGAATAATATTTATTTAGATGTATTTAATTAATATTTAAGTTGGGAGGGGTGTTAGGGTTAGGGTTAGACTTAGGTTTAGGGGTTAATAATTTTATTATAGTGGCGGCGGTGTAGGGGGGGCAGGATAGGGGTTAATAAATTTATTATAGGTGGCGGCGGTGTAGGGGGGGCAGGATAGGAGTTAATAGGTATTATGTAGGTGGCGGCGGGGTCCTGGAGCGGCGGTTTAGGGGTTAACATATTTATTATAGTTGCGGCGGAGTCCGGGAGCGGCGGTTTAGGGATTAACATATTTATTATAGTTGCGTTGGGCTCCAGGAGCGGCGGTTTAGGGGTTAATAAGTTTATTAGAGTGGTGGTGGGCTCCGGGAGCGGCGGTTTAGGGGGTTATACATTTATTTAGTTGCGGCGGTGTAGGGGGGGCAGATTAGGGGTGTTTAGACTCGGGGTACATGTTAGGGTGTTAGGTGTACACACTTCCCATAGGAATCAATGGGATGTCGGGCAGCAGCGAACATGAGCTTTCGCTATGGTCAGACTCCCATTGATTCCTATGGGATCCCCCACCTCCAGGGCGGCAGATTGAAAACCAGGTACGCTACCCCAGAATAGTGGCGAGCGTACCAGCTAGTTTTTTGAATATAAAAATAATTACAAGATTTTTACACCTAATCTAATCCCCCTAACAAAATTAAAAAGCCCCCCCAAAATTAAAAAAAAGCCCTATCCTACACAAAATTACAAATAGCCCTTAAAAGGGCCTTTTGCGGGGCATTGCCCCAAATTAATCAGCTCTTTTACCTGTAAAAAAAAAATATAATACCCCCCCCAACATTAAAACCCACCACCCACACAACCAACCCTACTCTAAAACCCACCCAATCCCCCCTTAAAAAAACCTAACACTAACCCCTTGAAGATCACCCTACCATGAGACATCTTCACCCAACCGGGCAGAAGTGGTCCTCCAGACGGACAGAAGTCTTCATCCAAGCCGGGCAGAAGAGGTCCTCCAGACGGGCAGAAGTCTTTATCCAGACGGCATCTTCTATCTTCATCCATCCGGCGCAGAGCAGGTCCATCTTCAAGACATCCGACGCGGAGCATCCTCTTCTTTCTTCGTCCGACGACTGAATGAAGGTTCCTTTAAATGACGTCATCCAAGATGGCGTCCCTTTAATTCCGATTGGCTGATAGAATTCTATCAGCCAATCGGAATTAAGGTAGAAAAAATGGCTTGGAACAGCCAATAGAATGCCAGCTCAATCCTATAGGATGCTCCGTGTCGGTTGTCTTGAAGATGGACCCGCTCCGCGCCGGATGGATGAAGATAGAAGATGCCGTCTGGATGAAGACTTCTGCCGTCTGGAGGACCACTTCTGCCCGGTTGGGTGAAGACGTCTCATGGTATGGTGATCTTCAAGGGGTTAGTGTTAGGTTTTTTTAAGGGGGGATTAGGTGGGTTTTAGAGTAGGGTTGGTTGTGTGGGTGGTGGGTTTTAATGTTGGGGGGGAATTGTACTTTTTTTTAACAGGTAAAAAAGCTGATTACTTTGGGGCAATGCCCCGCAAAAGGCCCTTTTAAGGGCTATTTGTAATTTAGTGTAGTGTAGGGTAGGGCTTTTTTTATTTTGGGGGGCTTTTTTATTTTGTTAGGGGGATTAGATTAGCTGTAATTAGTTTAAAATTCTTGTAATTATTTTATTATTTTCTGTAATTTAGTGTTGTTTTTTTCGTACTTTAGATATTTTTAAAAAATTGTAATTAATTGTATTTAGTTTAGGTAATTAATTTAATTATAGTGTAGTGTTAGGTGTAATTGTAACTTAGGTTAGGTTTTATTTTACAGGTAAATTTGTCTTTATTTTAACTAGGTAGTTATTAAATAGTTAATAACTATTTAATAACTATTGTACCTAGTTAAAATAAATACAAAGTTGCCTGTAAAATTAAAATAAACCCTAAGCTAGCTACATTGTAACTATAAGTTATATTGTAGCTAGCTTAAGGTTTATTTTATCGGTAAGTATTTAGTTTTAAATAGGAATAATTTAGCTAATTATAGTAATTTTATTTAGATTTATTGTAATTATATTTAAGTTAGGGGGTTAGGGTTAGGGTTAGACTTAGATTTAGGGGTTAATACATTTAATATAGTGGCGGCGACGTTGGGGTTGGCAGATTAGGGGTTAATAAATGTAGGTAGGTGTCGGCGATGTTAGGGCCGGCAGATTAGGGGTTAATAATATTTAAATAGTGTTTGCAATGCGGGAGTTCGGCGGTTTAGGGGTTAATATATTTATTATAGTGGCGGTGATGTCCGGTTCGGCAGATTAGGGGTTAAAAATGTTATTTTAGTGTTTGCGATGTGGGGGGGGGCCTCGGTTTAGGGGTTAATAGGTAGTTTATGGGTGTTAGTGTACTTTTTAGCACTTTAGTTAAGAGTTTTATGCTACGGTGTTGTAGTGTAAAACTCTTAACTACTGACTTTAAAATGCGGTACCAGTCTTGACAGGAGAGGGTCTACCGCTCACTTTTGGTTAGACTCGTAATACCGGCGCTATGCAAATCTCATTGAAAAAATAGGATACGCAATTGACGTAAGTGGATTTGCAGTATTTCCGAGTCTGGCCAAAAAAGTGAGCGGTGAGCCTGTCATTTCAAGACTCGTAATACCAGCGGGCGTTAAAAAGCAGTGTTGGGACGCTGCTTTTTAACCCTAACGCACAACTCGTAATCTAGCCATTTATTTTTTAATACTTTTTGCCCTAATTTAGCCCTCTCCTCTCATTGCAGTTAGTAGAGCACAGGACATAGAAAAAGGCACTGTCTTGTAATGTTGGGAAATTTGGCACTGTTGCATTTTGGGGTGCTACACTAATAAATGGGGGTAACTGCCACTGAACATGTAGCTATCTAATGCTTTCTAATGTCTTATATTATGTCTACTCTTTTGTCTCTTTCAGGATAGATCATAGACAGTGTGGGGAGGAATAAAATGCTACTGTAAACTGTCTGTTTGCACAAGTTACAAAACGTCAGGAGAAAGCAGAGTGTGAAATAAAATGTTTCCAGCTGTTCAAAGTATCACTCCGTGTCAGATCTTTATTTATAAACATTGTCTTTAGCAGTTTATTAAATTACATATATGTTCCCTCACCTCTTCCTATTACTCTTTGCACTTAGTAAGATTGTTACGTGTGGCTAAATGGGTCTTTGTCTGTGTTGTGTTTGTTAAAGTGTGTTAGAGAATGTGCAAGTAAGTTTGCCTGGTTAATTTTGCTAAAGAATGTTTGATACTATGCCGTTCATGAACAAATAAGTGCAAAATGCATTGTGTTTTAAAAAATGATGTGCTTAAATATGCTAGAGCATGACATTTTCCACTTCTTGCCGTGGAACTTTATGTATTTATCCTCCTAAAAGGGGTTAAATACATAGATAAAACCCTGCATGTAGCTACAGAACACAGCTTGTTCCAAACAGGAAAAAAAGATTTGAGTTCCAGCCACCAAATATCTTTAAAAAAGGACCTTTATTAAATCATGGCAGGGTCCAAAGTATAAAAAACAAAGAGGCAGAGCAATATCCTTTTAAGTAATACTTACGTTTATTATATCCAGATAGGAATTGTATTAAAAAGTCCAAATCCACACCACAATAAAAACAAACATCAAAGAACAGCTGTGTGCAGGAGTTTACGCGTTTCAGCTAAAGATCCTTAGTCATATCTTATCTTAGCAGTGAAAACCACACTACTTATACCCTAACTAACACAGCCATAAGTTAAGAACAAAGGTTACACAGCTGAATGATAATGATAAATTAAGCTTTAAGGGACAACTCACTAAGATATAAGGAAAATGCTTAGTGTAAAAGTACATGTCTTATTCATATAATAAAACATTCCAAGTCTCTATACAAATGCCAGATAATAAATAAATCTAGGGACTGTGTGAACTGTACATATTAATAAAGTTCAAGGCCAAAAGATTGGATACACGTTAACACAGATTGGGGTATTAGAGCATATATACACTTGATTACTAAGAAAATTATACTGACTGTGGTCTCTTAGGGTAAGCTAATAGTATAAATTTAGAGACCATGACTTCCCAGGAAAACCTCATAAAAGAAATAATAAATAAATATAAGGGATATGTACATATCTGAGATAATTAAAAAAAACCTTAATAGTAAAAGTGAAACCATAGGGGTATCGATCCTGGGACCTCGTGATGAAAGGGTACTATGCTAGCCACTCTGTCAGAAGGCATTTGCACGTCTAGGTGATAATAGGTTATTAACTAAATACGGTATATAGCCAAGTACTCATGGCAAATCCAGTGAACACGTCAAATTACAGACACGAGAAGGTTTCCCTCAACCTAATGCTCAGTTAGTTTAATAAAATACTACTAAATTAGGTAAAATATGTTAGAGCATTGAATGAACATTAATGAAGGTAATACAGATGTCAAAAATAAATAGTTGATAATTAGGTGATCCAGGGGTATTTCAACCCGGGTCTCCGGCATCAAGGGTGACAGAGCTGTCAGTGTACCATCTAGATTGATGTCTATAGTCAACAATAGAGTATATGTCACAACATACAAAGAATTGTCTACAATTTATGCCATAGCTATATAATTAGAAAAAGAGATGAGGATATTACTCATAATAATAGCTTATAACAATAATAAAATCTACAGAGGTACATCTAATTCTGCCAATAATTAATCAAATCATATTCTGAATTGAATCCCCGCGGAGTTCGGGTATCCAGTCTATATATCCAGTACATTTCATTTCTGCTCAAAATTTTATTTTTGTCACCTCCTCTCCTGGGCAGGATAGTTTTGTCTAATCTGCCACCTGAATGAATCCAAACATTTGTTATGGCAAAGAGCAAAGTGTTGGACAAGTGGGGTAGTAGATTTTCTTATAGAAATAGTTGAAAAATGTTCTCTTATTCTAGACCCCACTTCACGTGTTGTTTGTCCAACATACTGCTGATTGCACAGAACACATGTGATGACATATATGACATAGGTAGAATTGCAATTAAGGCAGTGTTTGATGTCAAAATTTTCCTGTGTTACTTCAGATTTAAATGTCTTGGAGATTAAGGCATAGTCACAGGGTTTCCATTTGTTTCTCCCACACCTGAACATACACAGATGGGTTAGCCACAAACTCTTGTTCGACTGAAGGGGGGCAGGTCAGAGGGAGAAACAATATTCCCAATAGTCTTGCCACGTCTGAATGAGCATATGATGCCGCTGTCTACACAATCAAAAAGTTTGTAGCCTGCAATGAGAAGTTTGAAATGCTTCTTAACAATCCCACAGACTTGTCTATATTGAGCACAGTGGCCTGTGACAAAATTCACTCCTGAAAACTGATTAGTATTCTCTTTAGATCTAGTCTCAACCACATCCTGTAAAAGATGTTCACGATCGATCCCATTCACCTCAGTACGGGCTCGATTAATGACTTTGTAGAGATAGCCTCTCTATTTCAAACGAGAGCTGAGTTCTCTCTCGGCTCTGGTGTGATATAGACCACTATTGCTACAATTTCTCTTAAGCCAAACGTATTGCCCCTTGGCTACTGCATAGGGTACAAAGTCAGGGTGGCAGGAATTAGCATGCAGTAAGGTATTACCTGCTATGGGCTTCCTGTATACATCTGTGGTAATTTTGCCATTCCCTCCTGCCCTTAAAGTCACGTCAAGATAATTGATTGATTCCTTTTGGAAATCAAAGGTGAATTTAAGATTAAGGTCATTAACATTAAGCCAATCCACAAAAGAACTAGCCATAAGATGATCTCCCCTAAAAATAAAAATGAGATCATCTATGTATCTCTTGTAAAAGAAAATATGATCTCTGAAGGGATTATTATCTCCAAATATGTGGGACAGCTCCCACCAACCTAAAAAAAGGTTCGCATAGGAAGGGGCGAATTTCGCCCCCATGGCTGTCCCACATATTTGGAGATAGAAAGTGCCCTCAAACTTAAAAAAATTATGCGTACGCAAAAAAATGGTAACCTCAGTTACAAATTCCTGGAACTCAGGGGTGTAGTCAGAGTAATCTTTAAGAAAACAATGTATAGCCTCCAACCCTCTCTGATGGGGTATGGAAGAATACAAAGCGACTACATCAATAGAGAGCCAGGAGTGCACTGATGGAACCCACCTAATGTCACTCACCAATTTCAAAATGTGCTTGGTATCTCTAAGGTAACTATTCAGCGAGATTACCAGGGGGCGAAGGATGGCATCAAGCCATTGAGACAGGTGCTTGAGTAGGGAGCCGATACTGTTCCCTATCGGGCATCCCTTCACCTCCCATAAGGATTTATGAACCTTAGGGAGGTGATGGAAAATCGGCACAATTGGGTTGGATACATATAGATACATATAGAAAATCCGCTGTCTCTCCATCAATAAAAACATTGTGTCAGGCATTGTCTAAAAGTTGTGACAGCCTCCTGTAGAGTCCTGTAGTTATTAATATCTTCAAGCTGACATTTATCTTCCTGGATGTAGGTACTCCTGTCCAAGACTACCACTGATCCCCCTTGTCCGAGGGTCCAAAGTATGTCATGTAGCCAACGTTTTGGGCCTACAATCAGCCCTTAGTCATGTCTGACTTGCCATACAGACATGACTAAGGGATGATTGTAGGCCTGAAACGTTGTCTACTTGACATACTTTGGGCCCTCCCATGTTTTAATAAAGGTCCCTTTTTAAAAAATATTTGGTGGCTGGAACTCAATTCTATTTTTACTATATACAAGTTGGAATTGGCTGATCCAGGGTTCCGTGTCCCACACGTGCTGTTTTCCAAACTTCCCGATTTCTAAACAGGAAAAAAAACAGTGGGTCAATTAGCAGTGTCAATTACACCACCCGTCATTCATTGACTGTGTGCAGAACTTTTCAGGGATTAAACACTTACCGCTAGATTTAGAGTTTTGTCGGTAAAAACCTGCGGCTCTAACGCTCCTTTTTTTTCCAGCGCTCCCTTAAGCCAATGCTGGTATTACGAGTTTTCTGAATGGCTGCGTTAGCTTCAGAAAAGTGAGCGTTGAGCCAAATTTAGCTCCACTTCAACCCTCAATACCAGCGTTGCTTACGGTAGCGGTAAGCTGGAAAAACGTGCTTGTGCACGATATCCCCATAGGAAACAATGGGGCTGAGCTGGCTGAAAAAAAACCTACACACCTGCAAAAAAGCAGCGTTCAGCTCCTAACGCAGCCCCATTGTTACCTATGGGGAAACAGTTTCTAAGTCTACACCTCACACCCTAACATGAACCCCCGAGTCTAAACACCCCTAACCTTACACTTATTAACCCCTAATCTGCCGCCCCGCTATCGCTGACACCTGCATTTTATTATTAACCCCTAATCTGCCGCTCCGGACACTGCCGCAACCTACATTATAGCTATGAACCCCTAATCTGCTGTCTCTAACATCGCTGACACCTATATTATATTTATTAACCCCTAATCTGTCCCCCCCCCAACGTCGCCGCCACCTACCTACACTTATTAACCCCTAATCTGCCGACCGGACATCGCCGCCACTATAATAAATGTATTAACCCCTAAACCGCCGCACTCCCGCCTCGCAAACACTATAATAAATTTTATTAACCCCTAATCTGCCCTCCCTAACATCGCCACCACCTACCTACAATTATTAACCCCTAATATGCCGCCCCCAATGTCGCCGCTACTATAATAAAGTTATTAACCCCTAAACCTAAGTATAACCCTAACCCTAACACCCCCCTAAGTTAAATATAATTTAAATAAAACGAACTAAAATTACTATAATTAAATAAATGAATCCTATTTAAAACTAAATACTTACCTATAAAATAATCCCTAATATAGCTACAATATAACTAATAGTTACATTGTAGCTATTTTAGGATTTATATTTATTTTACAGGCAACTTTGTATTTATTTTAACTAGGTACAATAGCTATTAAATAGTTATTAACTGTTTAATAGCTACCTAGTTAAAATAATTACAGAATTACCTGTAAAATAAATCCTAACCTAAGTTACAAATACACCTAACACTACACTATCAATAAATTAATTAAATAAACTACAATTATCTAAACTCAAATACAATTAAATAAACTAAACTATAATACAAAAACCCCCACTAAATTACAAAAAATTAAAAAATATTACAAGAATTTTAATCTAATTACACCTAATCTAAGCCCCCTAATAAAATAAAAAAGCCCCCCAAAATAATAAAAATTCCCTACCCTAAACTAAATTACAAAGTAATCAGTTCTTTTACCAGCCCTTAAAAGGGCTTTTTGCGGGGCATTGCCCCAAAGTAATCAGCTCTTTTACCTGTAAAAAAAAACCAATCCCCACCCAACATTACAACCCACCACCCACACACCCCTACTCTATAACCCACCCGATCCCCCCTTAAAAAACCTAACACTACCCCATTGAAGATCACCCTACCTTGAGCCATGTTCAGCCAGCCGGCCACCGATGGGACAGAAGAGGACATCCGGACCGGCAGAAGTCTTCATCCTATCTGGGCAGAAGAGGACATCCGGACCGGCAGACATCTTCATCCAGGCGCATCTTCTATCTTCATCCTTCTGGAGTGGAGTGGAGCCATCTTCTATCCAGCCGACACTGAGCCATCCTCTTCTTCCGACGGACTAACGACGAATGAAGGTTCCTTTAAATAACGCCATCCAAGATGGCGTCCCTCGAATTACGATTGGCTGATAGGATTCTATAAGACAATCGGAATTAAGGTAGGAAAAATCTGATTGGTTGATTTAATCAGCCAATCGGATTGAAGTTCAATCCGATTGGCTGATTGGATCAGCCAATAGAATGCGAGGTCAATTCTATTGGCTGATTCAATCAGCCAATCGGATTGAACTTCAATCCGATTGGCTGATTAAATCAACCAATCAAATTTTTCCTACCTTAATTCCGATTGGCTGATAGAATCCTATCAGCCAATCGGAATTCGAGGGACGCCATCTTGGATGACGTCATTTAAAGGAACCTTCATTCGTCGTTAGTACGTCGGAAGAAGAGGAAGACTCCGCATCAGCTGGATAGAAGATGGCTCCGCTCCGGAAGGATGAAGATAGAAGATGCCGCCTGGATGAAGATGTCTGCCGGTCCGGATGTCCTCTTCTGCCTGGATAGGATGAAGACTTCTGCTGGTCCGGATGTCCTCTTCTGTCCCATCGGTGGCCGGCTGGCTGAACACGGCTCAAGGTAGGGTGATCTTCAGGAAGATAGCGTTAGGTTTTTGTGGGTGGTGGGTTGTAATGTTGGGGGGGGGATTGTATTTTTTTTTACAGGTAAAAGAGCTGATTACTTTGGGGCAATGCCCCGCAAAAAGTCCTTTTATGGGCTGGTAAAAGAGCTGATTACTTTGTAATTTAGTTTAGGGTAGGGAATTTTTATTATTTTGGGGGGATTTTTTATTTTATTAGGGGGCTTAGATTAGGTCTAATTAGATTAAAATTCTTGTAATATTTTTTTATTTTTTGTAATTTAGTGTTTTGGTTTTTTTGAATTATAGTTTAGTTTATTTAATTGTATTTTAATTTAGATAATTGTAGTTAATTTATTTAATTAATTTATTGATAGTGTAGTGTTAGGTGTATTTGTAACTTAGGTTAGGATTTATTTTAAATGTAATTTTGTAATTATTTTAACTAGGTAGCTATTAAATAGTTAATAACTATTTAATAGCTATTGTACCTAGTTAAAATAAATACAAAGTTGCCTGTAAAATAAATATAAATCCTAAAATAGCTACAATGTAACTATTAGTTATATTGTAGCTATATTAGGGTTTATTTTATAGGTATTTAGTTTTAAATAGGATTAATTTATTAAATGATAGTAATTTTAGTTTGCTTTATTTAAATTATATTTAACTTGGGGGGGTGTTAGGGTTAGGGTTAGACTTAGGTTTAGGGGTTAATAACTTTATTATAGTAGCGGTGACGTTGGGGGCGGCAGATTAGGGGTTAATAATTGTAGGTAGGTGGCGGCGAGGGTGGGGGGGCAGATTAGGGGGTAATAAATATAATATAGGTGTCGGCGATGTTAGGGGCAGCAGATTAGAGGTTCATAGAGATAATGTAGGTGGCGGCGATGTCCGGTCGGAAGATTAGGGGTTAACAAAAATTATTATAGGCGATGTGGGGGGGCCTCGGTTTAGGGGTTCATAGGTAGTTTATGGGTGTTAGTGTACTTTATAGCACTGTAGTTAAGAACTTTATGTTCCGAGTTAGCCCATAAAACTCTTAACTACTGACTTTTTTTTGTGGTTGGAGTCTTGGCGGTAGAGGCTGTACCGCTCACTTCTTCCAAGACTCGTAATACCAGCGTTAGGCAAATCCCATAGAAAAGATAGGATACGCAATTGACGTAAGGGGATTAGAAGTAGCCTCGAGTCGCGGAAAAAAAGTGAGCGGTAGACCATTTCCTGCCTGACTCTAAGTTCCAGCGGGCGTTAAAAAGCAGCGTTAGGACCCCTTAACGCTGCTTTTTAAGGCTAGCGCAGAACTCTAAATCTAGGTGATAGAGTTCCACAACTAATAAGGCAAAAAAATTACATGATCTAGTCCACGGAATTGGTGCTTATAATTTTTCCATTTCAATCTCCCTTTAAAGTGTATTTGCGTTGAATCTCTCCTCTTTATAAAAACACATAGAAGTCCCTACATTATGTATCTATATATTAAATAAGATCCATTTAATATAAAATATCACCGCTATTAACGACTCTCACTATCGGATTGGTCTTTTGACACCCGCCCTCACATACACTGACTATGATAGGAAGAGGGTTTTTAGTATCAAGCTACGTCAGTTAGTTCACCCGCAATGCCAAAATACATTGTTACTTATGTAAGTATAAACAATATATCCAGGGTGATCGTACCTGGATTTGAATAGACGGTAAGACTTGTCTTCTGTGCTATACAGTGATTAGCAATTTGTAAATTAGACATTTCTTTTTATTATATTATTTCTTTAACCTCGCAGGCACCGAGTGACTCTGATATCACTTCTACAGCGTTTCCACACTGGGCCTGCGTATTTACCACAATAGAGCAAAATTAGAATTTAACGATGATTTGTTGTCCTTTGGTATTATCATGTTTAAAATCTGTTTTAAGATCTCAATAATATCGGTACGCCTTAGGAATACTATATGGAATATGTGACGATCAATTTATCTTTATCTTCTGCTATGTTTAGTTTAGTTTTTTTATTTCTTATGATGTTTTCACTTATATATGTTTTTTATCTGGAAATAAGTACAGTATATGTGTTTTTGATGTATATATATATATATATATATTACATAGCATATATGGAATCGATTGTTGACGAATGTTACCTTACCAATTAATTACTCACAGTTGTTAGTAATCAAATGTTCTAATTGTTTGACCTATCAGATTGGATGTCTATCATGCATTTCCTTTTATATAGCAAGTGTATTTTTAATGTGTGATTTTTTTAGCCTGATGAAACAGCTCTTTTGATAGCTGAGAAACGCGTCACATTTTAATAAAAGTTTTTATTATATACACTTGCTCTTTGTATGGTGTATTTTCAATTTTACATCTACCGGTTTTCTGGTAACTAGCTATCTGAGGAGACTGTGGTTTTTGCTTGGAGTGTTCAGTCTACTGGGCGACTGATTGGTCCCAGTCTGCTGTGAGTGCACCTGCAGGTACATTGGATCTTGTAACTGTTATCCCACACCAACCCTCTGTCCTGTCTCAAACGTTACTGGGCTATGTTTGTATGTCTTATGTCCATTTAGGAATATTACTGCAAGCACCTCCAAGGAACCTGACTGATTGCCAGAGTTCTTCAGTGAGCTGGACCACTGGGAGGCTCCAGTATGCATCAATAGCACCAGAGGGTGCACTCCATTTGTGAGTATATTTCTGTACTTGTTCCATTTGAAGTCTTTTGCTTTGGCTGTACTAGGCCATGTTGGCGCCTCTGTTTTCTTTTTTCAGTTACCCACATCACAGGATGACCATCCTATGACTGAGAGCTGCCATGCTGTGTCTGGATTTATCTGCTTTTGGAATTATCCTTCATAACCCATTTTTGGACACTATTTGGTATTTCTGATATCTTTGTTATATATACTGGATATATTATTTTGTGTCCTACAGCTACCTGTTGTGGATTCTTTGTTATTTGTATTATTATTTTGATAAGGAGGCACCCCCTTAGGGCGTGGTACACGGTGGTGTTCACCACACTCTCATTATTATTGTTAATATAAAATAGCATATGTATCTATAAAATAAACATGCTAAAGGCACCTCTGGCATTTTCTGCATGTATTTCACTACAGGAACCTCACAACCAATCCAATACCAATATTTAAGTGATTATATAAGCATGAATCAGGTTACCATGAATTCTAACAACCTTGGAAGAGCAGCCAAATGGGGTATAGTAGGGTACAATCAATGCTTGATCCATCTCTCACAGCCCAGCTATACCCATATGTACTCCTGTTGCAACTTTCTACAGATCATCAGGTGTTATAGTCTTTATTCCAGAAAAAATAGCAACACAGCGGCTCTAAACTCACCAACCCAGTATGCGGTCCATGGCTCCAGATGATGACGTCAGACACCAAAAAATAATAGTAGTTCACAAAGGCAGGGTGCAATGCTGAAAAAAACAGCAAACCAAGTTGCAAATCGATTGATGTAAAAATGTGACCGACTGCAATATTAAAAACAAGAATCATAGACTATCTATTAGTCTATGATTAAGCGCCGCTAGGTGGGTGCGAAACACGCCAGACCTTTTCTTTGTCCATTGCTTGTACCTGTATTTTAATATGTTTTTAATAAATTTCTTGTTTTTACTATCCACTGTTGTGCAGCCGGTACCATTTTTACATTGAGGTATAGGGGCCGAATTATCAAATGGCTGTAGCGAATCATGTCCGCCCGACATCGCTAAATGCCGACAACATACACTGTCTGCATTTAACATTGCACAAGTAGTTCTGGTCAACTGCTTGTGCAATGCCGCTCCTGCAGATTCACAGCCAATCAGCCGCTAGCAGGGGGTGTCAATTAACCTGATCGTATCCGATTGGGTTGATTGTTGTCTGCCGCCTCAGAGGCAGCAGACAAGTTAAGGAGCAGCTGTCTTAAGACCGCTGCTTCTTAACTCTTGTTTCAGGGTGATTAGGAGCCATTAAGCCCTTGTTAATTCGTCCCCATAGTCTTAGTCTATATTATTTGGATTTATGGGTCAATGTTTGCCTTCATATTATCTATTCATATACAGTGCGGTTTATGTATATCAGAAATAATTTACAGAGAATGGTGTAAAAATAAAAAAAAGATGATGAGGGAAGTTAGAGAAGAATGGTCAGACTTGTACAAGCTGACAGGAAGGCGGCAGTAACTAGATAGCCACGTGTTACAGTGCTCAGCAGAAGAGCATCTTTGAAAGTACAGCAGCTTGAACTTTAGCAGCAGAAAACCAGACTAGGTTCCATTCTTGTCAACTAGGAGCCAGTTACAGTGGGCACAGGCTCACCAAAACTGTACAGTAGGAGATTGGAAAATCTCCTGGTTATACGAATCTTGATATGTGATGCTTATTACAGAGAATTTGGTGTAAACCACATAAATCCATGTTTATGAATTCATAAGGTGGGTTTTTATGAGTTGCCAGAAGATTCATCATCATCATTATTATTATTATTATTATTATTACCTACTTCTTTGTAAAGAAGTTATAAAATTTCATAGCACTTGCCACATGAGCATGGCATGACTAAGGCTCCAGTATGGATGAAGACATCTCCCGGTAAGTCGATCTTCAGGGGGTTAGTGTTAGGTTTTTTTAAGGGTGGGTGGGTGGCTTTTTATTTTTTAGATTAGGGTTTGGGCGATGCCCATCCAAATGCCCTTTTCGGGGCAATGGGGAGCTTAGGTTTTTTTTTAGATAGTATTTTATTTGGGGGGTTGGTTGTGTTGGTGGTGGGTTTTACTGTTGGGGGGGCTTGTTTGTATTTTTTTTTACAGGTAAAAGAGCTGATTACTTTGGGGCAATGCCCCACAAAAGGCCCTTTTAAGGGCTATTGTTAGTTTAGTTTAGACTAGGGTTTTTTTATTTTGGGGGGCTTTTTTATTTTAATAGGGCTATTAGATTAGGTGTAATTCGTTTAAATTTCTTTAATTTGTTTATTATTTTCTGTAATTTAGTGGGGGTTTTTGTACTTTAGCTAATTTAATTTAATTTAGTTAATTTATTTAATTGTAGTGTAGTATTAGGTGTTAGTGTAACTTAGGTTAGGTTTTACTTTACAGGTAAATTTGTATTTATTTTAGCTAGGTAGTTATTAAATAGTTAATAACTATTTAATAGCTATTCTACCTAGTTAAAATAAATACAAACTTGCCTGTAAAATAAAAATAAACCCTAAGCTAGCTACAATGTAACTATTAGTTATATTGTAGCTAGCTTAGGTTTTATTTTACAGGTAAGTATTTAGTTTTAAATAGGAATAATTTTGTTAATGATAGGAATATTTATTTAGATTTATTTAAATTATATTTAAGTTAGTGGGTGTTAGGTTTAGGGTTAGACTTAGGTTTAGGGGTTAATAACTTTAATATAGTGGCGGCGACGTTAGGGGCGGCAGATTAGGGGTTATTAAATGTAGGTAGGTGGCGGTGATGTTAGGGCCGGCAGATTAGGGGTTAATAATATTTAACTAATGTTTGCGAGACGGGAGTGTGGTGGTTTAGGGGTTAATATGTTTATTATAGTGGTGGCGACGTTGGGGGTGGCAGATTAGGGGTTCAAATTTTTATTTTAGTATTTGCGATGCGGGAGGGCCTCAGTTTAGGGGTTAATAGGTAGTTGGGTGTTAGTGTACTTTTTAGCACTTTAGTTATGAGTTTTATGCTACCCCCATATTAGTTGTTTACATATTGAAGAAATTAGTGTATCATTTTAGTTTCTATAAATTACTTTGGTTTCTATAAATAAAATGGGAGCCACCATGTTGAAACCTAAGTTTCTCTTATCTAATATCTTCTGCTGAGGACAATTAGAGACAGATAACGCCTGCAAACAATGGCTGTGGAGAAATATAGTAATGTTAAAGGGACAGTTCACCTAAAAATGTTCTTCCCTTTAAATTGTTCACAATGATCCATTTTACCTGCTGTAGTATATTAAATTGTTTACAAGTAGCTCCTTTCCCCCTTTTTCAGCTTATGAAATAGCTGGTTTAGCCTGTGGTATCACAACCTATACTAAAAGTTTTGATACTGGAGTATATGCTATTGACAGACTATGTAAACACAGCCAGCAGAAGAGATTACAGTCTCAGTGGGTTACACCGTTACAGGATAGTTTAAGTAATAAAATGTTAATTTTCCATTGTCCTTTCTAAGTATTGAGCTTTGCTTTACACACAGATATAAGATAAGGAAGCAAGTCTGTGTGAATAAAAGTGATAACATAATGAGATCTGATATTAGCTTGAAGCTCAACCCATTGTAATAGGATATGATTAAAAAGCACAAAACTTGCTGATTCATATACATAAATAAACCTGAAAATGCGATTTCTCATACATTTTATACTCTGTAGCTGGTATAACAAGTCATTTAAAATACATTAATTGGAAAACAATTTTACGGTGTACTGTCCCTTTAAGGTAACTAACAGAGTTTAAAGTATTTAGCAGAATAGATTAGATAGGGAAACCTAGGTTTCAACATGGCTCTGCCACTTACTTTATAGCTACTCAGGAAAATTAGAAGCCAACTATTTTCATAGTTAAATAACTAGAAAAGGGAAAAAAATATGAAATAATATTATTGTTTTTTTACTTAAAGGGACATTCCAGTCAAAATTCAAATGCACATAGATGAATTACACTATTGAATAGACATATAGAGGCCAAATTATCAAAGATCTTGCAGACCTGATCCGACCTGAAGACCTCACTGAATGCGGAGAGCAATACGCTCTCCATATTCAGCATTGCACAAGCAGCTCACAAGAGCTGCTGGTGCAACGCCGCCCCCTGCAGACTCGCGGTCAATGGGCCGCCAGCAGGGGGTGTCAATCAACCTGATCGTACTTGATCGGGTTGAATTGCGGCGATTCCTGTCTGCTTGCTCAGAGCAGGCGGACAGGGTTATGGAGCAGCGGTCTGAAGACTCGCCAGAAACACAGGCCCACAAGCTCCGTACGGAGCTTGATAAATAGGTCTCATATTTGCAATATACATTTATTAGCAAAAATGCTTCTAGTAAAAGTTATCACTGTTTTAGTGTTAACATTTTTCTCTGCACGTGCATGTGATGTATAGCTAGATATTCTCAGTGCACCAGCATTTAAATACTGAAGCTGTCCAGATCTCCAGTGGGGCTTGTATCATGTCAGCAATTAGCAAATGTAGTCATTACCAGATGGCACAAGCACCTTAGGCACTCAGAGCAAGTGCTGTGTATAAAATGCTGGTGCACGGTGCATACTTAAATACACATTTGAAACAGCTATAGCTTTTATTAGAAGCAGTTTTACTAATAAATGTATATTACAAAAATGCTTCTATTCAAAACTCAAATGCATCCATGTGGATTCCAGTGTTGGCTGGGATGTCCTTTTAACATATTTAAACACTTTATATTGCAATTGTAAAGTATAATGCCTCTTTAAAGTACCAATGACTGTATAAGAAATGCACACTTAATATAATACTTTACACTTTACCTAACTTTAATTGCAGCCCTACAACAAAATGATGAAACAAAGCCTACTGGCATGAATATATTTGTGTACATATTCCAGAAGCTACTGGACACTTCCAGCTATGACAGCTGCTCTGGAACATCTCCCACTATCAGGGCTCCATGTGCACTAGTTTTCCAATGGTCATCTGTCTATCACATCCCTATATGGTAGGACAGGTGGGTTCAGCCATTGAAGGAGGGGGGGTCTCAGAATACTTTAAACAGAGTAACAACTGTGCATAGTGTATATATGAAGTGCACATTTAACATTAGTGACCTTTTTTATTATTTTGCTAATTGCTTTATTTAAAGGCCCGTGTATCTAAATGGTGATAGATTTTATAGTTTGTTTGTTAAGAAACACCCCCTTATCTTTTTAGTTGCCCAGCATTCCACAGACCTGGACCATTTCATTGAGATCTATATATAACACAGAGGGGACGCTGCTTGCCAGAGCAACACAAGTCTAGCAGCACAGGAAAAGGATTATACAGAAAGATAAAGTTTCTCTGTTCACAAATTCAAGGTAAATTCTACTATATTTTTTAGACGTATATAAATCACAGCAGAATTAATTTGGGGATTTTATCTGATACTACATTAAACTAGGTTGATGTCTGCACTTGCCTATTTAATCACACATATAAGCACAGTGATCTTATATGCACAGTGATCTTATATGCACAGTGATCTACAGTGATCTTATATGCACAGTGATCTTATATGCACAGTGATCTACAGTGATCTTATATGCACAGTGATATTGTATGCACAGTGATCTACAGTGATCTTATATGCACAGTGATCTTATATGCACAGTGATCTACAGTGATCTTATATGCACAGTGATCTTATATGCACAGTGATATTATATGCACAGTGATCTACAGTGATCTTATATGCACAGTGATCTTATATGCACAGTGATCTACAGTGATCTTATATGCACAGTGATCTCATTTATTTAAATGCTTAAACGTTAGGCTAATAGGCTCCATACAAATGTACTTCAGTGTTAATCATTTCTGTGTAAAGTTGTGCGTGCAAGGAGGTCTTTTATTTAACACATTTGTTAATGTTCACCCACAGACACAAAGATGAAAATGCATGGTGTGTTTTATTATACTGCATAATGTGTTCTGCATTGTAATGTTCAAAGTAGCAGTTCATGTCATTTCTCTTTTACAATTCAAGTAAAAAAAACCACAGAGAAATAGTGATTTCAGTTATATGCATATTGTAAAAATTACACAAAAGAATTTAATACCATTTTTTACTAACAGATATTTATATTATTTCTCATAAGATTAAAAACATTGCTAGATAATATTGAGGCAGGTAAATCTGATTTAATATTTATTATTTCAGGCTACTCTTATTGACTAAAAATGTGGAGATTAAGAAATGGAATAAAAAGTAAAAAAGTGTAAGGCCGTGAGGCTGAATGGAGGAGGGGAATTTGATGTGTCATTTCAGTGTGCCCTGTAGCTGTGACAGGTGACAACAACACATGGCACAGAGAAACCAACTGGTTTCCATATATGGTCAGGAGAATTTCAGCTTGATAGATACAACTGTCCGGCCTTTATGCCATATGTAAAAGAAAATATCCTAAACTAAATGTTCTTGTCATATAAAAACAACTATTCTGTTTACTTTACTGTAGTGATTTCTAACCCTTATTTCTAGTTTCCTCCACCATAATATCATGCTAGGACTAGTTGACTAATAAGAGATTTCCAGCTTTGTATTATATATATATATATTAATATATTATAAATCTCAGCATTTTTTAAATGACCCAGTCTACAAGAGCACACGTGACATTATCAGGCAATCATGTATATCTACTTTCATTTATTGGATAAACTATACAAATGAGATTTAAAAAAAAAAAAGCTTGATTTCATAAGTGGTTGGATGTGTCAGCTTTTCCTTATGCCAAGTCAATGAAACATGTGGTTTCAAATACATTTAATAGCATTATATATATATTGTATTTAGTTCACACCAACCTATGATTTAAATTTTTCTTCATGTACATTTGATCAATCAAGTGGCAATTGTTTTGCTTATATATTTGTGGACAATGTATAGAATCACTAGTTACTGTTTTTATTCGTCCAAATAATTTATTTGTCAAATATTTTTTACAATAACATTTTATAAAAGTAGCTATATTCATTTTTATCTTTTCACACTGTAAAAAAGTTTGCAGAGTTTACTTGCAGAAAATTACATAGAAATGGGCAAAATCTGTGGAAATTACTTTATAGAAATGGCTCAAATATAACTAATTTTGAAAAATAAAATAAAAAACCTGTATGTTATGATAAATGTGAAGGCCCTTTAGAAACATTTGGATATCCCCCTATTAATATTGCATATTTATCTACCTATCTATCTATCTATCTACCTATCTATTTATCTCTCTATCATCTATCTATCATTTATCTATCTACCATCTATCTATTTATCTATCTATTTATCTATCTATCAATACTGTATAAAATATTTTACCAGGAAGGATACATTGAGATTTCTCTCGTTTTCAAGTATGTCCTGGGTCCACAAAACATTGCATTGATACAGTAGGGTACAATAAAATACAAAAACAATAATAATACACAATATATGCAAAAAATTTAACCTAGAACAGGTAGGAAATATATAATCAACCATGACAGGTGCATTCTGTTTTGATAAGTGTGTGTGTAAATAAACAAGCCATTTGTCTAATTATAAAGATGCAAATATATTTGTTTTTCATACTTTTTTCCCATATATACTGTATGTGTAGTTGTTTGTACAGTTGTATGTCTTTAGATGTCTGTACGTAAGACTCTGCTCTAAAAGTGTTTATTCAGTCTCTTGCCTGTGTTTTGTTTTGTTTTACACTTACACTGATCACACTCATACAGACACATTTGTGACAACTCCTCCCCCTCTCATCTAGTATCTCTGTATCACTTTATTTCCTTTTACTTTTGTCTCATCTTACTGACCGTTATTGCTTTTAACCTGGACAAGAGAGGGTACTCTATGGTTTGTTTTTTTAGTTTGCAAAATGATCTCAATAGAAAACTATCAATACTTTATTACTTCAGTAGTTTATATTTGTATTCATATGTCCTTATTCAGACTCAATATAAAGTATGATTATACAGTGATACAGAATTGTATAGCACATGTGCACTTTCAAACAACTAACTTTTACCACCAAAATCTTCAGCAACTAGTGTCACTGCAACTACATTTGCCGGTGTGCAGGTTTTATGTAATACAGTTGATAAATTGTGATAACTAGTGTGTGACCTGTTCTTTCCTTATATATTAGCACAGGTAATGCCCCCATCAACTAATGTAAACTATATATCTATATGTTAAACATGTAACAAATAGTGCATGAAAAGTAATATGTACAAACTGTTAAAGCTGTATTGTAACTGTCAGGAAATGGAATTGTATGCACAATTCATACTCTAGTATCAGGTGCTTACTGGCTGACAAAAACAATTCCATCAGCTCTATTATAAGACAGTGACTCATCTCTTCAAACATAAAAATAAAAGTTGTATTCAAGAAAGTCACATGGAAATAGTACATATGCTTTACCAGATCTGAGTTGTTCTGCTACTTTATGTTTCACTTATAGTATATGCAATTAACAGTTTCTAAAATCAAACATATAAAATGTACATCTTTAATTTAAATTGTTTGTTTATTTGCAGATGGAAGATCCCATTCAGCTAAAGGAAGAGGGCAACAAATATTTCAAGGCTAATGATTATGACCAGGCTATAGACTGCTACAGTAAAGCCCTGAAACTTATAACAGACAAGAAGATACAGGCTCTGCTGTACAGAAACAGGGCAGCCTGTTACCTTAAAAAGGTGAGAACAGAGATGTATGGACCTTTGTAGCTTTATAATGCAGAAATAAACTGAAGGTCATGCAGTCTCACTTATATCATTTCCTAATTAGGGTGGAGGGTTGTCAATATGGATTAGTCAAAGGAAAGCAGAACCTTCACAAGGTGCTCACTTCAGGGGCATACTGCAGTAAATTTATACATATAACATTTTATTATTATTGGCTAGAAGTAAAGGGACATGAAACCCTATTTTTTTCTTTCATGATTCAGATACACCATACACTGTTAAACAACTTTCCAATTTACTTCTATTTTCTAATTTGCTTCATTCTCTTGGTATCATTTGTAAAAGGAGCAGAAATATACTACTGAAAGTTACCTGAAAGCCAATGACAATAGGCATATATGTGCAACCACCAATAAGCAGCTTTTAAAAAGCCTGGTTTTCATGTCCCTTTAATAAACCCAATGCTATTCAAGTGAGCTCCAGAGTTGGGTCCTACTCCTAACGCTAACGGTACCATGCTAAAGAGGCTATACCTTAAAAACTCTAGTACTCTGTAAATCTATCTATCTATCTATCTATCTATCTATCTATCTATCTGTCTGTCTGTCTGTCTGTCTGTCTGCCTGTCTGTCTGTTTGTCTGCCTGTCAATAATATTATGCTAATCTACAATTTTAAATCTAAAACTTAAAATACATCTCTCTTTTGTTCAAACAGGAAAATTATGTGCAGGCTGTGACAGATTCAACAAAAGGTAAGCATGAGGAACACAGACATATTAGCCACAGGGAGATAGTCCCGCTAAGGAAACGAAGTCAAGTAACATGAAAAACATATAATTTGATGGTAGAAAAAAACTCAAAGGCTCTATTCTACCCATATTAATTAAACATACTTATTTCTTAGGATAGCCTTATACATGTCCCAGGCATTTTTTAATTATTTTGTGTGTCTGCCACCTCTATTGGAAGTCTAATCCATGCATACACCACCCTTTCTATAAAAAAAAAAAACCTTCCTTACATTTCTCCTGAACCTGCTACCCTCTAACTTATGATTGTGACCTTTTGTTTTGGTATTTTATTTTATTTTTGTGGAAAATGCTTTCAGCTTTCACTTTATTAAGTTCCTTCATATATTTGAAGGTCTCTATAATGTCACCTTTTACCCTTATCTCCTCTATACTATACATATTTAAATAATATAATTTTTTAGACAATGCCCCTGTTTCGGCAGGGGGCGGCATTGCACAAGCAATTCACAAGAACTGCTTGTGCAATTATAATGCTGTCGGCATTTATTGATGTGCGGCGGACATGACACGCTACATCGTATCATGTCCGTTCGCACTTTCATAAATCGGCCGCCATGTATCATTTAATAGCCCTCAGTTTATTTATTTATATCTTTCTGGAGATAAGGGGCAAGATTACATATGCATTGTTGCCCGCAAAAGCCAGCAACGCCGTTTTTTACGCGGTTTTGGTAATCACATATACGGCGCCGCATATAAATGCAGCACCTATGTTTCACCCGTCGCCCACAATTTTTACTCCCATAAGCTAACATAGAACCGTGTCGCAAATCGGTATCACATATTCAGCGCAAGGACTTATGCATAGGCAGGCACAGCAACCCTTGCACTAAAAATATGAGCACCGTAACTCCCGTAACTACCTGAAAATATTAACTAACAGCTAACGCATGTGCAATCTATCTACCTGTCAACCGCAATCCCCCACCGCAATAACTAATAAAGTAAATTAACTTCTAATCCGCCATTAACCCACATCGCAATACACCTAATAAAACTATTAACCCCTAATCCGCCATTAACCCACAACGCAATAAACCTAATAAAACTACCCTAAATAACCTATTAACCCCTAATCCGCCAAACCCCCACAATGCTAATAACTAATTAAATTACTAAGCCCCCCTAACCTAACACCCCCTAAATTAACCACAATTACCTAAATTAAAAAATACTAAGTTACAATTAAAATAAAAAAGCTAACATTACTTAAAAAAAAACAAAACTAAAATTAAATAAATCTAAGATTAAAAAAAATAAAAAAGTTTAACATTACATAAAATAATAAACCAAATTATCAAAAATAAAAAAATGAAACCTAATCGCTATCAAAATAAAAAAGCCCCCCCAAAATAAAAACACCCCCTAATCTAATACTAAACTACCAATAGCCCTTAAAGGGCCACTAAACCCAAAATCTTTCTTTCATGATTCAGATAGAACATACAAATTTAAACAACATTACAATTTACTTCTATTATTTATTTTGCTTCATTTTTTAGATATCCTTAGATGAAGAAAAAGCAATGCACACGATGAGCCAATCACACGAGGCTTCTATGTGCAGCAACCAATCAGCAGCTACTGAGCATATCTAGATATGCTTTTCAGCCAAGAATATCAAAAGAATAAAACAAATTAGATAATAGAAGTAAATTAGAAAGATGTTTAAAACTGCATTCTCTTTCTAAATCATGAAAGAAAAAATGTGGGTTTCATGTCCCTTTAAAAGGGCCTTTTGTAGGGCATTGCCCTAAGTTAAACAGCTCTTTTATCTTAAAAAATACTTAGTCCCCTCTCTAACAGTAAAACCCACCACCCACCAAACCCCCAAAATAAAAAAACCTAACACAAAAAAATCCTAAACTACCCATTGCCCCTAAAGGGGCATTTGTATAGGCATTGCCCTTAAAAGGCAAAAATCAGTCAATAGGATTTCAGTAGCTCTCATCCTATTGGCTGATTTGAATTTGAAGAATCAAATCAACCAATAGGAATGCAAAGGATGCCATATTTAAACGCGTACCTTGAATTCACTATTCAGTGTACGGCGGCGTTCGTACAAAGAGGATCCTCCACGCTCCATGGCTCTGCGGTCACCGGTCCTGCTCTGCGCTCATCTCCGCTCTGCGCCGGCTTGGTCCTGGATGAAGAAGGAAGTGGTCCCCGCTTGGAAGTAGATGTCGGCCGCTTGGAAGAAGACGTCACCGCCTGGAACAGGACCTTCTCCGCCGGACTTCAGGAATGGTGAGTACCTATTTGGGGGTTAGACTTAGGCTTTTTTTAATTTTTGGGGGGTTTGTTTTTTTTAGATTAGGGCTGAATGCCCTTTTAATGGCAGTAAAAGAGCTGAATGCCCTTTTAAGGACAATGCCCATACAAATGCCCCTTTAGGGGCAATTGGTAGTTTAGGATTTTTTAGTGTTTTTTTATTTTGGGGGTTTGTTGGGTGGTGGGTTTTACTGTTAGAGGGGGACTTAATATTTTTTAAGGTAAAAGAGCTGTTTAACTTAGGGCAATGCCCTACAAAAGGCCATTTTAAGGGCTATTGGTAGTTTAGTATTAGATTAGGGGGTGCTTTTATTTGGGGGGGGGGGGTTATTTTCATAGGGATTAGGCTTAATTTTTTATTTTAGATAATTTGGTTTATTATTTTATGTAATGTTAGCTTTTTTATTTTAATTGTAAATTAGTATTTTTTAATTTAGGCAATTGGGGTTAATTTAGAGGGTGTTTGGTTAGGGTTTGTTAGGTTAGGGGGCGTAGTAATTTAAATACGCCTAGATTTAGAGTTCTGCGTTAGCCGTCCAAACCAGCGTTCGGGGGTCTTAACGCTGGTTTTGGCCGCCCGCTGGTATTTAGAGTCAGTCAGGAAAGGGTCTAACGCTCACTTTCCAGCCGCGACTTTTCCATACCGCAGATCCCCTTACGTCAATTGCGTATCCTATCTTTTCAATGGGATCTTTCTAACGCTGGTATTTAGAGTCTTGGCTGAAGTGAGCGTTAGAACTCTAACGACAAGACTCCAGCCGCAGAAAAAAGTCAGGAGTTAAGAGCTTTCTGGGCTAACACCGGTTCATAAAGCTCTTAACTACTGTGCTCTAAAGTACACTAACACCCATAAACTGCCTATGTACCCCTAAACCGAGGTCCCCCCACATCACCGCCACTATAATTAATTTTTTTAAACCCTAATCTGCCGAACGTACACCGCCGCAACCTACATTATCCATATGTACCCCTAATCTGCTGCCCCTAACATCCCCGACACCTACATAATATTTATTAACCCCTAATCTGCCCCCCCCAACGTCGCCGCTACCTACCTACACTAATTAACCCCTAATCTGCCGACCGGACCTCGCCGCCACTATAATAAATGAATTAACCCCTAAACCGCCTCACTCCCGCCTCAAAAACCCTATAATAAATAGTATTAACCCCTAATCTGCCCCCCCTAACATCGCTGACACCTAACTTCAAGTATTAACCCCTAATCTGCCGACCGGACCTCACCGCTACTATAATAAATGTATTAACCCCTAAAGCTAAGTCTAACCCTAACACTAACACCCCCCTAAGTTAAATATAATTTAAATCTAACGAAATAAAATAAATCTTATTAAATAAATTATTCCTATTTAAAGCTAAATACTTACCTGTAAAATAAACCCTAATATAGCTAAAATATAAATAATAATTACATTGTAGCTATTTTAGGATTTATATTTATTTTACAGGCAACTTTGTATTTATTTTAACCAGGTACAATAGCTATTAAATAGTTAATAACTATTTAATAGCTACCTAGTTAAAATAATTACAAAATTACCAGTAAAATAAATCCTAACCTAAGTTGCAATTAAACATAACACTACACTATCAATAAATTAATTAAATAAACTACCTACAATTATCTACAATTAAATCAACTAAACTAAATTACAAAAACAAACACTAAATTACAAAAACAAACACTAAATTACAAAAAATAAAAAAGATTACAAGAATTTTAAACTAATTACACCTACTCTAAGCCCCCTAAAAAAATAACAAAGCCCCCCAAAATAAAAAAATGCCCTACCCTATTCTAAAATAAAAAGTTTACAGCTCTTTTACCTTACCAGCCCTTAAAAGGGCCTTTTGCGGGGCATGCCCCAAAGAATTCTGCTCTTTTGCCTGTAAAAAAAACATACAATACCCCCCCAACATTACAACCCACCACCCACATACCCCTAATCTAACCCAAACCCCCCTTAAAAAACCTAACACTAAGCCCCTGAAGATCTCCCTACCTTATCTTCACCACGCCGGGTATCACCGATCCGTCCAGAAGAGGCTCCGAAGTCTTCATCCTATCCGGCAAGAAGAGGTCCAGAAGAGGCTCCGAAGTCTTCATCCTATCCGGCAAGAAGAGGACATCCGGACCGGCAAACATCTTCATCCAAGCGGCATCTTCTATCTTCATCCATCCGACGAGGAGCGGCTCCATCTTCAAGACCTTTGGCGCGGAACATCCTCTTCTCCCGACGACTAGACGACGAATGAAGGTTCCTTTAAGGGACGTCATCCAAGATGGCGTCCCTCGAATTCCGATTGGCTGATAGGATTCTATCAGCCAATCGGAATTAAGGTAGGAAAAATCTAATTGGCTGATTGAATCAGGCAATCAGATTCAAGTTCAATCCGATTGGCTGATCCAGATTAAATCAGCCAATCAGATTTTTCCTACCTTAATTCCGATTGGCTGAAAGAATCCTATCAGCCAATCGGAATTCGAGGGACGCCATCTTGGATGACGTTCCTTAAAGGAACCTTCATTCGTCGTCTAGTCGTCGGGAGAAGAGGATGTTCCGCGCCGGAGGTCTTGAAGATGAGCCGCTCCTCGTCGGATGGATGAAGATAGAAGATGCCGCTTGGATGAAGATGTTTGCCGGTCCGGATGTCCTCTTCTTGCCGGATAGGATGAAGATTTCGGAGCCTCTCCTGGACCTCTTCTTGCCGGATAGGATGAAGACTTTGGAGCCCCTTCTGGACGGATCGGTGATACCCGGCGTGGTGAAGATAAGGTAGGGAGATCTTCAGGGGCTTAGTGTTAGGTTTTTTAAGGGGGGTTTGGGTTAGATTAGGGGTATGTGGGTGGTGGGTTGTAATGTTGGGGGGGTATTGTATGTTTATTTAAATGCAAAAGAGCTGTTTTCTTTGGGGCATGCCCCGCAAAAGGCCCTTTTAAGGGCTGGTAAGGTAAAAGAGCTGTAAACTTTTTATTTTAGAATAGGGTAGGGCATTTTTTAATTTTGAGGGCTTTGTTATTTTTTAGGGGGCTTAGAGATAAATTACTTTCTCTTACATGGTGTATCCAGTCCACGGATTCATCATTACTTGTGGGATATTCTCAATCCCTACAGGAAGTGGCAAAGAGAGCACACAGCAAAGCTGTCCATATAGCTCCCCTCAGGCTCCGCCCCCCCAGTCATTCTCTTTGCCGCTCTAACAAGTAGCAGCTCCACGGGAGGGTAAAGAGTATGTGGTGTTAGATTTGTAGTTTTTTTATTTCTTCAATCAAGAGTTTGTTATTTTAAAATAGTGCCGGTTTGTACTATTTACTCTGAGGCAGAAAGTGATGAAGATTTCTGCTGAGAGGAAAAAGATTTTAGCATGTTGTAACTAAAATCCATTGCTGTTCTCACACAGGACTGTTGAGTACCGGAGAACTTCAGTTGGGGGGAACAGTTTGCAGGCTTAACTGCTTAAGGTATACTCAGTCATTTTTCTAACAATACCTGGTAATGCTAGAAGACTGATAGAAATCCCCATGTGGGAAGGTAAGCCATTTTCTGAGATGCAGTATAGAAGGATGGCTTCAGTTAAGGGCTTAAATACTGGTAGACACTGTGATGGGCTAAATCGATTACTTTATTAGGGTAATCTTATATTTGTTGAAGTGTTTTAGACGTTGGGAACACTTTTGGGGTTTTTATTACGCCTGGCATATTGTAAGACACCTAATCTGATTCAGGAAGGCCCCATAACTCCGGAATGAAGAGGGAGGGGGCCTCATTTTCACGCCTCAGTTGTTTTGCAAGGCAGCTTCATGAAGCTTCACGTGTAGAGTCCTGAGAGTACAGGAGGACTTCAGGGAGGCTTATTTTCTTCTACAAATAACCCTAAAGGAAGGTAGGGCCAGAGCAAAGACTGTGGCACCGTGCTGTAGTGTGTTAAACCGGTAGTTTACTTAAATTTGCTCCGGTTTGGGCAATAAGGGGTTAATTGATTTGAAAATTTGTGTGCAATCATTTCAAAGCATTGGAATCATGTGGTGAAAATTTCATAAAGATCGGATGTTTTTTGGTGATTTGGTAAAAAAGTGTGTGCTTTTTATTATTTAAAGACACAGTAACGTTTTTTCAAAAAGTGACTTTTACTGTATTGTAGTGCTGTCTAAGTCTGTCAAACATGTCTGAGCCTTCAGATAGACCTTGTTCTTTATGTTTAAAAGCCATGGCGGTACCCCCATTGCATTTGTGTTTAAAGTGTGCTAAAACATCTAAGCATTTTAAAGACCATGCAGTGACACTTAAAAATGTAGCCCAAGATGATTCTTTAACGGAAGGTAATGAGGATAGCCCTCCTTCCTCTCCCCATGTGTCAACACCAGTTACGCCCGCACAAGCGATGCCTAGTACCTCTAGCGCATCGGCCCCTATTACTTTACAACAATTAGCAGCAGTAATGGATAATTCCCTTGCAGCATTTTTATCCAAACTGACAGTTTTTCCAAGAAAGCGCGATAGCTCAGTTTTAAATACAGAGGATGAGCAATCAGAAGCTTTGGATTATTTATCTGTAGTACCCTCACAACACTCAGAGGTAGCAGTGAGGGACGGTCTGTCTGAGGGAGAAATTTCTGACACAGGAAAAGTTTCTCAGCGGGCAGAGTCAGATTCCTTAGCGTTTAAATTTAAGCTGGAACACCTCCGCGTCCTGCTTAAGGAGGTTTTAGCTACGCTGGATGATTGTGACCCCATGGTGGTCCCAGAAAAACTGTGTAAAATGGACAGGTTTTTAGAGGTCCCTGTATACACCGAGGCATTTCCGATCCCAAAGAGGGTGGCGGATATTGTGACTAGGGAGTGGGAGAGACCAGGTGTACCCTTTGTCCCCCCCTATCTTTAAGAAAATGTTCCCCATAAACGACCCCAGGCGGGACGCGTGGCAGACGGTCCCTAAGGTAGAGGGAGCTGTTTCAACACTTGCGAAGCGTACAACTATACCAATAGAGGACAGTTGTGCTTTCAAAGATCCTATGGATAAAAAATTGGAAGGATTGCTGAAGAAAATATTTGTTCAGCAAGGTTTTCTTCTTCAACCAATTGCCTGCATTATTCCGGTTACTACTGCAGCGGCTTTTTGGTTTGAGGCTCTGGAGGAGTCGCTCCAGAGGGAGACTTCATACAACGAGGTCATGGATAGAATTCATGCTCTAAAGCTGGCTAATTCTTTTATCACTGATGCCGCTTTACAATTAGCTAAGTTAGCAGCGAAAAACTCAGGTTTTGCTATTGTGGCGCGAAGAGCGCTTTGGCTCAAATCGTGGTCGGCGGATGTGTCGTCCAAAACGAAACTGTTAAATATTCCTTTCAAGGGGAAAACCCTGTTTGGCCCAGAGCTGAAAGAAATTATTTCGGATATCACTGGGGGAAAGGGCCATGCCCTTCCACAAGATAGGCCGTTTAAGGCCAAAAACAAGGCTAATTTTCACTCCTTTCGTAACTTCAGGAGCGGACCTGCTGCAACCTCTGCTGCTGCAAAGCAAGATAACGCTTCACAGCCCAAAGCAACCTGGAAACCCTTGCAGGGCTGGAATAAGGGTAAACAGGCCAAGAAGCCTGCTCCTGCTACCAAGACAGCACCCGATCCGGGATCGGATCTAGTAGGGGGCAGACTTTCTCTCTTTGCTCAGGCTTGGGCAAGAGATTTTCCAGATCCCTGGGCATTAGAAATAGTTGCTCAGGGGTACCTTCTAGAATTCAAGGATTCTCCCCCAAGGGGAAGGTTCCACATTTCTCGTTTGTCTTCAGACCAAACAAAGAAACAGGCGTTCTTACCCTGTGTAGAAGATCTACTAAAAATGGGAGTGATACACCCAGTTCCAATTGCCGAACAAGGACTGGGATTTTACTCAAACCTGTTCGTAGTTCCCAAAAAGGAAGGAACTTTCAGGCCAATCCTGGATCTAAGAATTCTAAACAAATTCCTCAGAGTTCCATCTTTCAAGATGGAAACCATTCGGACAATCTTGCCGATGATCCAGGAAGGTCAATATATGACTACCGTGGATCTAAAGGATGCGTACCTACATATTCCTATCCACAAAGATCACCATCAGTTCCTAAGGTTCGCCTTTCTGTACAAACATTACCAGTTCGTGGCCCTTCCTTTCGGGTTGGCCACTGCTCCCAGAATTTTCACAAAGGTGCTAGGGTCCCTTCTAGCGGTACTAAGACCGCGGGGCATTGCAGTAGCACCTTACCTAGACGACATCTTAATACAGGCGTCGTCTTTTCACAGAGCCAAGGCTCATACGGACATTGTTCTGGCCTTTCTAAGGTCTCACGGGTGGAAGGTGAACGTAGAAAAAAGTTCTCTGTCCCCGCTCACAAGGGTTCCCTTCCTGGGAACACTAATAGACTCGGTAGAAATGAAAATCTTTCTGACAGGTCAGAAAGTCAGGAAGTCAAAACTTTTGAATACTTGCCGAGTTCTTCATTCCATTCCTCGGCCTTCTGTGGCTCAGTGCATGGAGGTAATCGGTCTAATGGTTGCGGCAATGGACGTAGTCCCCTTTGCCCGAATTCATCTCAGACCACTGCAACTGTGCATGCTCAAACAGTGGAATGGGGATTATGCAGATTTGTCTCCTCAAATACAAATGGACCAGAAAACCAGAGACTCTCTTCTCTGGTGGTTGTCTCAGGATCACCTGTCTCAGGGAATGAGTTTCCGCAGGCCGGAGTGGATCATTGTTAAGACCGATGCCAGTCTGTTAGGCTGAGGTGCGGTCTGGGACTCCCTGAAAGCTCAGGGTCTATGGTCTCGGGAAGAATCTCTTCTCCCAATAAACATTTGGAGCTGAGAGCGATATTCAATACGCTCCAGGCGTGGCCTCCACTAGCGAAGGCCAAATTCATCAGATTTCGTCGGACAACATCACGACTGTAGCGTACATCAATCATCAGGGAGGAACAAAGAGTTCCCTAGCGATGAAGGAAGTATCCAAGATCATCAAATGGGCGGAGGATCACTCCTGCCATCTATCCGCAATTCACATCCCAGGGGTAGACAACTGGGAGGCGGATTTTCTAAGTCGTCAGACTTTCCATCCGGGGGAGTGGGAACTCCACCCGGAGGTTTTTGCTCAGCTGACCCAGCTATGGGGCACTCCAGAATTTGATTTGATGGTGTCCCGTCAGAACGCCAAACTTCCCCTTTACGGATCCAGATCCAGGGATCCCAAGGCGGCATTGATAGATTGATAGATGCATTGATAGCGCCTTGGTCATTCAGTCTAGCTTATGTCTTCCACCGTTTCCTCTTCTTCCTCGGCTAGTAGCCAGAATAAAACAGGAGAAGGCTTCGGTAATTTTGATAGCACCTGCGTGGCCACGCAGGACTTGGTATGCAGACCTAGTGGACATGTCATCGGTCCCACCATGGAAACTGCCATCGAGGCAGGATCTTCTAATTCAAGGTCCTTTCAAGCATCCAAATCTAGTTTCTCTGCAACTGACTGCTTGGAGATTGAACGCTTAATTCTAGCTAAGCGTGGTTTCTCTGAATCAGTTATAGATACTCTGATACAGGCCAGAAAGCCTGTCACCAGGAAGATTTACCATAAGATATGGCGGAAATATCTTTGTTGGTGTGAATCCAAGGGTTACTCGTGGAGTAAGGTTAGGATTCCAAGGATATTGTCTTTTCTCCAAGAAGGTTTGGAGAAAGGTCTGTCAGCTAGTTCCTTAAAGGGACAGATATCTGCTCTGTCTATCCTGTTACACAAGCGTCTGGCAGCTGTACCAGACGTTCAGGCATTTGCACAGGCCCTAGTTAGAATCAAGCCTGTCTACAGACCTGTGGCTCCTCCATGGAGTCTAAATTTAGTTCTTTCAGTTCTTCAAGGGGTTCCGTTTGAACCTTTGCATTCCATAGATATTAAGTTATTATCTTGGAAAGTTTTGTTTTTAGTAGCTTTATCCTCTGCTCGAAGAGTTTCTGAATTGTCTGCTTTGCAGTGTAATTCACCCTATCTGGTGTTCCATGCAGATAAGGTTGTTTTGCGTACCAAACCTGATTTCCTTCCAAAAGTGGTTTCTAATAAGAATATTAACCAGGAAATCATTGTTCCTTCTCTGTGCCCTAATCCAGTTTCTAAGACGGAACGACTGTTGCACAATCTTGATGTGGTTCGTGCTTTAAAATTCTATTTAAAAGCAACTAAAGATTTCAGGCAAACATCATCCTTGTTTGTTGTGTATTCTGGTAAGAGGAGAGGTCAGAAAGCGACTGCTACCTCTCTTTCCTTCTGGCTGAAAAGCATCATCCGATTGGCTTATGAGACTGCTGGACGGCAGCCTCCTGAACGAATTACAGCTCATTCCACCAGAGCTGTGGCTTCCACATGGGCTTTCAAGAATGAGGCTTCTGTTGAACAGATTTGTAAGGCAGCGACTTGGTCTTCACTGCATACATTTGCCAAATTTTACAAATTCGATACTTTTGCTTCTTCGGAGACTTTTTTTGGGAGAAAGGTTTTGCAAGCAGTGGTGCCTTCCGTTTAGGTTACCTGACTTGTTCCCTCCCTTCATCCGTGTCCTAAAGCTTTGGTATTGGTATCCCACAAGTAAGGATGAATCCGTGGACTGGATACACCATGTAAGAGAAAATAGAATTTATGCTTACCTGATAAATTACTTTCTCTTACGGTTTATCCAGTCCACGGCCCGCCCTGGCAATTAAGTCAGGTTCAAATTTATTTTAGTAAACTACAGTCACCACTGCACCCTATAGTTTCTCCTTTTTCTCCTAACCGTCGGTCGAATGACTGGGGGGGCGGAGCCTGAGGGGAGCTATATGGACAGCTTTGCTGTGTGCTCTCTTTGCCACTTCCTGTAGGGATTGAGAATATCCCACAAGTAAGGATGAATCCGTGGACTGGATACACCGTAAGAGAAAGTAATTTATCAGGTAAGCATAAATTCTGTTTTTTAGGGGCCTTAGAGTAGGTGTAATTAGTTTAAAATTCTTGTAATCTTTTTTTATTTTTTGTAATTTAGTGTTTGTTTTTTGTAATTTAGTGTTTGTTTGTTTTTGTAATTTAGTTTAGTTGATTTAATTGTAGATAATTGTAGGTAGTTAATTAATTTATTTATTGATAGTGTAGTGTTAGGTTTAATTGTCACTTAGGTTAGGATTTATTTTACTGGTAATTTTGTAATTATTTTAACTAGGTAGCTATTAAATAGTTATTAACTATTTAATAGCTATTGTACCTGGTTAAAATAAATACAAAGTTGCCTGTAAAATAAATATTAATCCTAAAATAGCTACAATATAATTATTATTTATATTGTAGCTATATTAGGGTTTATTTTACAGGTAAGTATTTAGCTTTAAATAGGAATAATTTATTTAATAAGATTTATTTTATTTCGTTAGATTTAAATTATATTTAACTTAGGGGGGTGTTAGGGTTAGGGTTAGACTTAGCTTTAGGGGTTAATACATTTATTATAATAGCGGTGAGGTCCGGTCGGCAGATTAGGGGTTAATAAGTGTAGGTAGGTAGCGGCGACGTTGGGGGGGGCAGACTAGGGGTTAATAAATATAATATAGGTGTCGGCGATGTTAGGGGCAGCAGATTAGGGGTACATAGGGACAATGTAGGTTGCGGCGGTGTCCGGAGCGGCAGATTTGGGGTAAATAATATAATGCAGGGGTCAGCGATAGCGGGGGCGGCAGATTAGCGGTTAATAAGTGTAAGGTTAGGGGTGTTTAGACTCGGGGTACATGTTAGGTGCAGATTTAGGAAGTGTTTCCCCATAGGAAACAATGGGGCTGCGTTAGGAGCTGAACGCTGCTTTTTTGCAGGTGTTAGGTTTTTTTTCAGCTCAAACTGCCCCATTGTTTCCTATGGGGGAATCGTGCACGAGCACGTTTTTGAAGGTGGCCGTGTCCGTAAGCAACGCTGGTATTGAGGGTTGAAGTGGCGGTAAATATGCCTGTACGCTCCCTTTTTGGAGCCTAACGCAGCCCTTCAGAGAACTCTCAATACCAGCGTTGTATAAAAGGTGCGGGGGGAAAAAAACACGCGTAGCTAACGCACCCCTTCTAACGCAAAACTCTAAATCTAGGCGTTAGTTATTTGCGTTGTGGGAGTTTTGCGGATTATTATTTTTATTATTATCGGTTATTTGTAGAGCGCCAACAGATTTAACGGATTAGGGGTTAATAGGCTAATTAGGGTATTTGCGTTGTGTGGGTTTGGCGGATTAGGGTTTAATGTATTTATTAGGATTATTGTGTTGTGTATGTTTGGCAGATTACGGATAATAGGTTTATTAGGTTTATTGCGTTGTGGGTTAATGGCGGATTAGAGATTAATACATTTATTAGGTTTATTGCGAAGTGGGTTAATGGCAGATTAGGGGTTAATATACTTGATTAGTTATTGTGATGGGGGATTGCGATGGGGGGTTGATAGGTAGATAGATATTGCGCATGCGTTGGGTGGTAGTTAATACAGTATTTACACGCAGTTACGTGAGTTACGGTGCTCACGTATTCAGCGTAAGGCTTGCTGTGCCTGCCTATGTGTGGCGAGGTGAAAATGGAGTAAAATGTCTCCATTTTTGCCACGTAAGTCCTTGCGCTGAATATGTAATTCCAATTTGCGACGCGGTTCTATGTTAGCTTATGGGAGTAAAAATTGCGGGCAACAGGTGAAATTTACATATATGTGATACCAAAACCACGTAAAAACGATGTCGCCGACTTTTGTGGGCAAAGCCGCATATGTAATCTTGCCCGTGGTCTCTAGAAGTCTACACAATACTCAAGATATGGCCTAACGTATGATCTGTAAAGTGGCATAAGATAAGAACTTTGCTATTTCTACTACTAATACATTTCCAAATGCAACCAATTATTCGACTGGCCTTACCAGCTGCACTGCTGCACTGTTTATCAAATTTTAAATAATCAGAAATAATAATTCAAATATCAATGAATATCTATATCTATCTATATATATATATATATATATATATATATATATATATAATAGTTTTTTTTATATCAGACTGTACTTTGTTTTGACATACAGAAACAGAAAAGATTGCACCTTTTCACATACAGTACATGTAGACACTACTCTCTTCTTGCCAATATAGGTAAAAAAAAGACTAAACATAGAAAAAAAAGACCCTTGCATAGTTAATGTTTGTTCTACACTTAGTTGAATCCTTTATGAAAACATCTATTTAAATTAGCTTTAGATCCTGTTTGGTTAAATAATTGTTTACGTTACTGTAGCCAATATTATTATTATTATTTTTTTCCAAAAGAGGGGACAACTCTGTGCATATGTGCATGTATCCAAAGTTCTAGGGTCATTTATGAACTTTCACGGCTCACAAATCTTGTGTTTTTTTTTTAGCTTTTATCAAGACATGTTTTTTTTTCTTTTTAGAAGAGGGAATTTAATTTATTTTTAACATGTATTTCTATTTTTAATTCCTTACTTAATTCTGCAAACTCTTCTTGTGTTTGTAGAAGCTTAAATTATTAACTACAAGAAAACTACAAAATTAAAATGCATAATAAAAAGACAATGCAAGGACACTTTTCAAATGAGCAGTAGATTGTTTTGGAAAATTTCAGATATTTTTTTAATTTCCTTGTCCCCTGTATCATGTAACAGTCATCAGCCAATCACAGACTTATATACATACAGTATGTCCAAAAGTATGTTGACACCCTTACTAATTATTGAGTTTAAGTGTTTCAGCCACACTCATTGCTAACAAGTGCATAGAATCCAGCACATAACCATGATATCTACTTTCCATTGGCACTACAATGGGTCATGGCTTTAAATGGGGAACTGTCATAGGATGCCAACTTTGCTATAAGTTAGTTCATGAAATTTCTACTCTAGGGACTAACTCACGAGTGTCGTGACTCATGCTAACTGTAGTGCACAAGTGAAAAGGGATCTATCTGGAGTCTGATTTTTTCAACAATTTCGTGGGCTTAGGCTCGCTATAAAGCAGAATGTTACTTTTTATTGCGACATTTTTGGCTTGAAAAATTTTGCCGCAAAGTCACGTCTGCTGTGACGTTATTTCTTGCGACTTTCGTGACGCAAGTTTTTTTGGCACGAAGCGTCATTTAATTTGTTAAGCTTTGGTGCCAAAAGTGTTTTTCTCTGCATTTGCACAATTTTTGGCGTCAAAATTTGTTTGCTTTTGATTTTACTTTTGTATACATTTTTTTATCATAATAATTTTTTCCCATTTCTGAAACTGCTATTTTGAGGAAATTGGATATTTTGTTTAAATTTTTTTTTTGTTACATTTTGCAAGATGTCTCAAACTGATCCTGCCTCTGATGTTACTGTAGGAACCAAGCTGCCTGAACACATTCTACCAAAGCGTGTATATTGTAAATTAGCTGATCTTACTTCTTCAGCTCAAATATGTGGCACTTGTTATGAAAAATTATTGCATGCTGATAATGTTTCTATAAGTACAAATACATCTACTGTTAAACCTTCAAAGTCTAATGTACATGATATCCCTGTAGATATAAAAGATTATATTGCTGTAGCCATAGAGAAGGCTATGACTGCTATTCCACCTTCAAATAAACATAAAAGGTCTCTCCTAACTTCTCTTAAATCTGATGAAGTTTGTATTGATAGACAGCATAGTGAAGTATCTTCTGCTGATGAGGATTTCTCTGGCTCAGACAATCCTACTTCAGACTGAAAGTGATAAATCAACTTTTCTTTTTAAGATTGAATATATTAGTTCTTTATTAAAGGAAGTATTGTTTACTTTGGGTATTGAGGAATCTAGTCCTCTTGATAACAAGAATAGCAACTGTTTGAATTCTGTTTTTAGAACTTTTGAGGTTACTCCTGAAGTTTTTCCTATTCCAGATGCTATCTCTTCTATGTTTACTAAGGAATGGTCTAAACTTGGTGCTTCTTTTAACCCTTCTTCTAGGTTTAAGCAACTATATCCTTTACCTGTGACTAATTTAGAGTTTTGGGAAAAAGTCCATAAGGTTGATGGGGCTATTTCTACTCTTGCCAAACGTACTACTATTCCTATGGAAAATAGTACTTCCTTTAAGGATCATTTAGATAGGAAGATTGATACTGGCTAAATTCTTAGGCCTGCCATTTCTATGGCTGATGTTGCTGCTGCCTTAACTTTTTGGTTGGACAGTTTAGCTCAACAGTTAACAGATCCTGAATTGTCTAGCATTGTTCTTTTACTTCAACATGCAAATCATTTAATTTGTGATGCTATATTTGATGTCATTAAGATTGATATTAAATCTATGTCTTTAGTTATTCTTACTAGAAGAGCTTTATGGCTTAAATCTTAGAATGCTGATATGGTGTCTAAATCTAGATTATTATCTTTATCATTTCAGGGTAGTAATTTATTTGGTTCTCAATTGGATTCTACTATCTCTACTATCACCGGGGGAAAGGGAGTTTTTTTGCCCCAAAATAAGAAATCTAAGGGTAAATTTAAAGCTCCCAATCATTTTCGTTCCTTTCGTCAGAATAGAGAACAAGATCTCTCCTTCCCCTAAGGCCTCTGGCTCTAATTGGAGACCATCTCCGAATTGGAATAAATCCAAGCCTTATGAAAAAAAAACAAATCCAGCCCCTAGGTGCGGTCCTCAAACCAGTTCAACTGGTGGGGGGAAGATTGAAATTATTTCAACACATTTGGACAGTTTCTGTTCAAAGTCAGTGGATTTAGAATATTGTTTCTCAGGGGTATCGAATAGGTTTCAGAATAAGACCTCCCATGGGAAGATTTTTTCTTTCTCATGTTCCAACAAACCCTGTGAAAGCTCAGGCTTTTTGGAAATGTGTTTGAGACCTAGCGCTTTCAGGGGTGATTGTTCCAGTTCTTCTGCAGGAATGGGGTTTGGGTTTTTATTCAAATCTATTAATTGTCCCAAAGAAAGAAGATTCGTTCAGACCAATTCTGGATCTGAAATGTTTAAATCGTTTTGTAAGAGTCCCAACTTTCAAGATGGTGACTATAAGGACTATTCTGCTTTTTGTTCAGCAAGGTCATTTCATGTCCACAATAGACTTACAGGATGCTTATCTTCATATTCCAATTCATCCAGACCACTATCGGTTTCTGAGATTCTTTTTTCTAGACAAGCATTACCAATTTGTCGCTCTTCCGTTTGGCCTAGCAACAGCTCTGAGAATCTTTTCAAAGGTTCTCGGTTCCCTTCTATCTGTAATCAGAGAGAAGGGTATTGTGGTGTTTCCTTATTTGGACGATATGTTGGTACTAGCTCAATTTTTTCATTTAGCAGAATCTCACACGAAACAACTAGTGTGGTTTCTTCAAATACATGGTTGGAGGATCAATTTACTAAAGAGTTTCTTGATTCCTCAGACAAGGGTCACCTTTTTAGGTTTCCAGATAGATTCAGTGTCCATAACTCTTTCTCTAACAGACAAGACACGAATTAAGTTAGTTTTAGCTTGTCTAAACCTTCAGTCTTTATCATTCCTTTCAGTGGCTATGTGCATGGAAGTTTTAGGTCTCATGACTGCAGCATCGGACGTGATCCCCTTTGCTCGTTTTCATATGAGGCCTCTACAGCTTTGCATGTTGCACCAATGGTGCAGGGATTATACTCACAACTGATATACTTAAATCCCAACATTCAACTCTCTCTGAATTGGTGGTTAGACCATCACCTTATTGTTCAAGGGGCCTCATTTGTTTATCCTACCTGGACTGTGATCACAACAGATGCAAGTCTTACAAGTTGG